>NW_021833532.1:22500-28581 GCF_006345805.1 Octopus sinensis | reverse complement strand
GTCCCTCCCTCAGGGAGAACAAAAACAAAAAGAAAAAGTTAAAAAGGGAAAAAAAGCACACTGACCACTACTGAAAGACGGTATGCAAGATGTGTGCGCGGAAACCCAACAGGTGGCCAGCTTCACCCAGATGTGAGAAGGGCGGCAGCTGAACAGCAATCTTTTTTGTGCATGGCACAAAAATTGTTCAGCAGCTGACCTGGCTACAAGCACAAAGTGGAACTGGAAATACCACCACAGACACCAACACCAACACACACACCACAAAATATTTCTACTGAATGTAGGAGCTGCTGCGCGGAAACTGTAAAAAAAAAATTTCATTCCTGAGAGACCTGTGACATGCAATCAAGCTATATGCATGGCACTCACAGAAACGCATCTTGAACCCGATATAGGTGATGCAGAAATACACATGCCGCATATGCAGTCATACGCACAGATAGAAAAGGGAGGAGCCATGGTGGAGTTGCAATGTACATCCGAGATGACCTCACGCCCCAGGTCCTGCGTCATATTCAAACTCAGTATGTGAAACTCAAATTGTACACATAAGACAACTGAATATCGTCATATGCACTACATATCGCCCACCAGATGCCCCAAAACACTCAGGCATGTTTGAAGACTGCCTAAAACAAAATAGGAGAAGTCCTCACCAACCTTGAACAGCACAACAGTGTTTTCTTCTTCATGGGTGACTTTAACCTCCCCAATGTGGAATGGCCTGGGGGTAGATGCTCCCAGGATGACACAACCATCAGTAGGCACAGGTGGAGTCCCTGCTCCATCTCACAAATGCCTCTTTCATGGAGCAAATAGTTCTGCTGCAACCAACAAGGGCAGATAATATAATGGATCTCTGCTTCACAAACAATATGGATATTATCCATAATGTTAATGTGATGCCGACAATGATCTCGGATCACAACAATAGAGCTGTCTATGTATGGAACAAAAGCCCCCGCAGACCACAGCCTATACAAGCAACCACCATCTCATCTCTCCAACTTAAACTTTCATAAAGCCAACTGGAGTTGATTGAGAAAGAGATCCTCAAACAGGATTGGCCTGAATGTGTCTCTCCACACCGGACATAAACATGAACACAAACCCTTCATGTCCATAATACAAAGCCATATGTGACAAATATGTCCTAGTGTGCAGGGCCAGCACACAACAAAACAAAAACAGGATCCCTAAGAAAGAGGATTCTTATGAGACGACGACAATGGATTGCAAAACCGCCTGAGCAAGCACACCAAAAGAGGTGAGAAGTCTCGGCTCGAAAAATGCTAATGGAAACTGAGAAAAGTCTACATCAGTTCCATGAAAAGGAGAGAGCAGATAAAGAAGCTTGGGTAATAGAAAATATAAATCAAACCCTAAAGCTTTCTTTAAGTTTGCAAAGAGACAACAGCCACAGTGCACCCAGAGAATAGGACCTCTCTCTTCCAAAAAATTGGCTCTCTCACAGGAAATCCCACGAGGATAAGTGAAATACTGAACGAACAGTTCCAAAGTGTGTTCACTACACCTTTAGGACACAGGCAAGTAAACAACCCAGAAGAATTCTTGCCACTTTACCTGTGGCCAAAGAGACAAAAATTGAGTACATCAACATCGAAGATGATGATATCACACTAGCCATTGATGAGATTGACACAAACTCAGCTGCTGGACCTGATGGATTCCCAGTGATCCTTCTCAAATCGTGCAAATGAGCCCTTGCAAAACCGCTACAGCTTCTTTTTCAGAGCTTTCTTGCAAGTGGTAAGCTCCCAGTCAAATTGAAAGAGGGGGTAATATGCCCTATCCATAAGGGAGGTAGCAGAGCAGATGCTAAAAATTATAGGCCTATCTCTCTGACCTCACACATCAGTAAACGAATAGTCCGTAAGAAACTAATCATGTTCCTTGAAGAAAATGACTTGCTGTCTGACACCCAGCATGGATTTCGACCAGGTAGAGGCTGCCTAACACAGCTCCTGCAACACTATGACTGGGTGTTGAAACAGCTACTAAATGGCTCAAATGTGGATGTAATATATCTCGACTTTGCAAAAGCCTTTGATAAAGTCAACCATGGTATGATCTGTCACAAACTGCGTGGTCTCGGCATAGGCGGGAAACTTGGAGAGTGGCTGCACAACTTCCTAAAAGACAGAAAACAGGCAGTTGTGAGCAATGGAGCCACCTCCAAGGAAACGCAAATAACAGCGGTGTCCCACAGGGCACTGTCTTGGGGCCACTGATGTTCATAGTGGCCCTTTCAGACATGCCTTCAGTTGCTACGATGACCACCCTTGCTAGCTATGCAGATGACACAAAAGTCTCCCACGCAATACAAAACCTTGAAAATATTGCGCATCTGCAACATGAGCTGGACACAATATACAGGTGGGCTGAGGACAACAACATGCAGTTTAATGCAGGTAAGTTCCAGGCCCTGCGCTATTGGCACACAAAGGTAAATGACGTGAAGACTGGATACACTGGCCCAGAAGAATTGCAATCCCTGAGTCAAAATCAGTGCGTGACCTGGGCATTGACATGAGCAATGATGCATCTTTCCAAATGCATATTGCTAATCTGGTGATAAAATGCAGACGGCTAGCTGGATGGATTCTCCGAACTTTCAGAACAAGAGAGAAGGAGACACTGATGGTCCTATGGAAAACATTCGTCCTCAGCCGCTTGGACTACTGCTCCCAACTTTGGTCACCACACAATATAAAACAAACAGCAGAACTCGAAGCAATTCAGCGAAGCTACACAAAGAAAATCGTCTCAATAAAAAATATCAGCTACTGGGAAAGACTGAAGGTATTAAACCTCTTCTCCCTAGAGCAGAGGCGGGAGAGATATGCAGTGATATACATCTGGAAAATCCTGGAGGGTCTTGTCCCAAACTTTGGCATTCAAAGTTACTCCAACCGCAGAACGGGGCACCGCTGCGTGGTGCCAAGGATTCCAACATCACCATCAAAATACAGGTCCAGATACTGCAACAGCTTGGGTTTCAGAGGACCACAGCTCTTTAACATCCTCCCTAAATGCCTGAGAGACTTACATGGTGTGGATGTGGGTTTCTTTAAAACTAAACTGGATCTCTTCTTGTTGGGAGTCCCAGATGAACCTACCTCACGACAGGAGACGCGGATGCGGGCAGCAGCATCGAACTCCCTTGTTGATCAAGTGCCACATATCAGAGGTGGATTCACAAACTAGTGTAGCTCATTCAGCAGTGGTGCCCCAGCATGGCCGCGGCCTTCGGGCTAAAACATTTTTAAGGATTTAAGGATTTATATATATATATACATATATATATATATATACATATATATACATATATATACATACATATATATATACCGCTCCTCGCGGTAGTATAGAGGATCTTCGTCGATGCCTCCACCAAATTTGGAAGTGGTCTAACGATTGGGACCTGTGTCTGAATGTGTCAAAGTGCTGTCATCTGCCTGTTGGCTCTCCTCCTGCAACTCAACTTGATTTCGAGCCGGGTCGTCTGCTGCTGGAGAGGACCGATCAGGTAAAGGACCTGGGTATCTTGGTGGATTCCTCCTTTTCGCCTTCGGCCCAGTGCGTCCATGCTGCCAACAAAGCGCGCGGAATTCTGCTTTTGATTCGACGGTCATTCGGAATGCTCACAGCAGCCATATTCCTACCACTTTATGTCACGCTGGTGAGACCCATATTGGAGTATGGGATTCAAGCCTCTTCTCCTTATTTCCTCAAAGACATACAGCATCTCGAAAGAGTCCAGAGGCTGGCTACCCGCATGGTTCATGGTCTCAAAAATTTGTCCTACGAAGAAAGGCTGAGGACACTCGACCTTTATTCTCTTGAACAACGCCGCCGCCGTGGTGATCTCATTCTCGCCCACAACATCATAAGCGGGAAGTGTAACCTCTCGAAAGAGCTGTTCTTCACTCCTGCCCCGGAGCGTCGGCTGCAGGGCCATTCCGAAAAGCTCTACCTGCGACGATTTCATCTCAATCGAAGGAGAGGAGCTTTCTCCGTCCGGGTTGCGGATCCGTGGAGCAAGCTGCCAGACGAGATGGTGAAGATGCCGACGACCGCTTTGTTCAAAGCCTCCCTGGACCTCAAGTGGCCTGAACTCTTTACATGAACACCACCCTGTACTTAACTCCATGTCCCCCTACATGGCCTTGCTATTTGCTTTTGAGCCAAATTAACTAACTAACATATATATACATATATATATACATATATATATACATATATATATATAGATATATATATACATATATATATATCCTTAAATCCTTAAAAATGTTTTAACCCGAAGGCCGCGGCCATGCTGGGGCACCACCGCTGAATGAGCTACACTAATTTGTGAATCCACCTCTGATACGTGGCACTTGGTCAACAAGGGAGTTCGATGCTGCTGCCCGCATCTGTGTCTCCTGTCGTGAGGTAGGTTCATCCGGGACTCCCGACAAGAAGAGATCCAGTTTAGTTTTAAAGAAACCCACATCCACAACATGTAAGTCTCTCAGGCATTTAGGGAGGATGTTAAAGAGCTGTGGTCCTCTGAAACCCAAGCGTTGCAGTATCTGGACCTGTATTTTGATGGTGTGTTGGAATCCTTGGCACCATGCAGTGGCGCCCCGTCTGCGGTTGGGGTAACTTTGAATGCCAAAGTTGGGACAAGACCCTCCAGGAATTTCCAGATGTATATCACCACATATCTCTCCCGCCTCCGCTCTAGGGAGAAGAGGTTTAATACCTTCAGTCTCCCAGTAGCTGATATTTTGCATTGAGACGATTTTCTTTGTGTAGCTTCTCTGAATTGCTTCGAGTTCTGCTGTTAGTTTTATATTGTGTGGTGACCACAGTTGGGAGCAGTAGTCAAGCGGCTGAGGACGAATGTTTTCCATAGGACCTTGTTGATCAAGTGCCACGTATCAGAGGTGGATTCACAAATTAGTGTAGCTCATTCAGCGGTGGTGCCCCAGCATGGCCATGGCCTAGGGCTAAAACATTTTTAAGGATGATATATATATATATATATATATATATATATATATATATATATATATATATATTATGTGAAATAGAAAGATGAATAATCTTGTAGTGGATTAATCAAAAGTTTAACCGATACCTTAGTAGCAAAAATCACAGCAGTGAACAGCACGGTTGGAGGTACAACCATCTGGCGTTGCAACCGTGCGTTGGTGCGGATAATTGAAATTAAAACATTATTGGTGAATTGAAGAAATGGAGCTGAACGCAGATTGAACAGAAATCGTTTTATTTCAGGAAGTCACCCAGGAGAAATGCCCACCTCAGATACCTAGATAAAATTACCAAGGACATTAATAGAACGGACGGAGTCCTGGTCCAGTCCGACAAGACCAGGAACACATACAAGATGCCCATTAAGCAGTACCTAGATTTACTCGGTAAAGAGATCAAGAAAAATTATAGAAAAACCAATTGGAGTACCCTGAGGAAGGTAAACTTGGAAATTAAGGATATAATATTTAAACACCGAATTCAAATGAGAACTCAGCCGCTTAGCCCCAAGCAACCCAGATTTATAGTGAAGGACCATAAACCTAACTTCCACACCAACCCAGCGCTAAGACTCATATGCCCTGCTAGATCTGATATCGGGATAATCAGTAAGTACATTTTAGATAAATATATCCCTAGTTTAGTAAACAAGCTGAAGCTCAGCCTCTGGGCCAACTCCTCGCAGGTAGTGAAGTGGTTCTCTTCCATCCCCAATAAGAACCGTACTAGGTTCATTCAGTTTGATATCGCCAGCTTCTACCCCTCGATTAACCCTAGTGTGCTAAATAAGGCCCTCTGGCATGCTCACAACAAGGCAGGCCTCACCAGAGAAGAGATAGATATCATTTTAGTTGCCAGGAAATCGTTTATTAAGTTTGATAATAAGCTGTGGATCCGTAAGGATACTCCCAATGAATTTGATGTGCCTATGGGTAGTTCGGATAGTGCGCAGATAGCCGATTTGGTCGGAATATATTCTCTACGAATTGTCCGATCAATTCCCGGAAATCGCGG
>NW_021833532.1:2500-17500 GCF_006345805.1 Octopus sinensis | reverse complement strand
GGCCTCACTGAGGCAATGGCAAAGGACCGAGATCTCTGGAGATATGCTGTGACTGCAAAGACCCGGGCTGCTTCCTGCACCAGTCCGCATAGCCCCTGCCCATTCAAAGTACCCTGGATTCCAGAACGTCCCGCTGTGCTTGAGGAGACCTGTTGAGTCATGAACATGAACATCGAAATAAATATCAATGGAAATAGTTGTTGTGATACCTGTGCCGGTGGCACATAAACAGCACCATCTGAACGTGGCCGTTGCCAGCGCCGCCTCGACTGGCTTCTGTGCCGGTGGCACATAAAAAAAAGCACTATCCGAACGTAGCCGTTGCCAGCGCCGCCTTGGCTGGCTTCTGTGCCGTTGGCATGTTAAAAGCTCCAACTGATCGTGGCTGATGCCAGACCCCCCTGGCACCTGTGCAGGTGGCACGTAAAAAGCACCCACTACACTCGCGGAGTGGTTGGCGTTAGGAAGGGCATCCAGCTGTAGAAACTCTGCCAGATCAGACTGGAGCCTGGTGCAGCCCCTGGCCTCCCAGACCCCGGTCGAACCATCCAACCCGTGCTAGAGCGGAAAACGGACGTTAAACGATGATGATGATGATGATATGTATATATATATGTATATGTATATATATATGTATATACACACACACACACACACTTATACAAAACTTTACAATGTAGTGAAGAGGAGACATGAAAATTGTCTAAAAGTGAAAGAATTTATTTTGAAAGTTATTGATTAGTTTCTGATAAGTCATCTAATAGCAAAATATTTCCAAGAAACTCTTGGCCAATCTCTCATTAGCCATAAAAATCTATAGCTTTGTTAGATTGTACAGTACTGAGGAGATCTAATAACATGAAAACAACATGTCCACAGTTGTCCCATACCTGCAAACAAAGACCTGACCCTAGTTACATTGAGTTACATCCCTTAGCTCATTTTAATTTTTTTTCTCATTAATAGCTGTTAGTAAAGGTGGCGAGCTGTCAGAAGTGTTAGCACACCAGGCAAAATGCTTAGCGGTATTTCTTCTGTCTTTATGTTCTGAGTTCAAATTCCGCTGAGGTCAACTTTGCCTTTCATTGTTTCGGGGTTGATAAATTAAGTACCAGTTGTGTACTGGGGTCGATCTAATCAACTGCCCCTCCCCCACTCCTCCAAAATTTCGGGCCTTGTGCCTAAAGTAGAAAGGATTATTAGCTGTTAGTAGCAGATTCCAAAGCAGCATTTCTCAGCTTTTTTTAACTAACACCTTTCCATTGAACCTTGCTGTAATTCAACACCTAATGTAATGTACTTCCAAGTACTATGATGTGGGTGACTATTTCTACAGCACCACTCAACTATAAGGTCACTACTGCTTGATCTTAGTCATTGGACCAACCTTTAGCATGTGGTTACGGCCAAACTTAGGTATTTATTCCAGGTGCTTCATATAAACACCCATAGCTACTAGTTGAAATTTACTTTATATTGCAATTTATAGTTTTATTTTCTGCTCTGTTCACATGCATGTTTGCGCATCTCTTTATACATGTAAACTGATTGTGAGATTAACAGACGACCCTCATTGACAATGTTCAAGCATGTACAATATACAGATATCTGCATGCACAAGTCAGGACATGACTTAATGCTGCAGGTGCAGCGTCTGTCTTTATTGTATGCAAGGGAACAGCTACAATTTTTGACAATGTCTTTCAAAATCATACTTTATTGCTGGCAGAATCGTTAGCACACCAGGCAAAATACTTAGTGGCATTTTGTCTGTATTCATGTTGAGTTCAAATTCCACTGAGGTCAACTTTGCTTTTCATCCTTTTGGGGTCAATGAAATAAGGTTGATGTGATTGACTTCCCCCTTCCCCTGAAATTCTCAACCTTGTGCCAAAATTCAATACCAGATTTATACTTCATTGTTTATAATCTACACACAAAACCCAGCCAAGATTTTCTTTGCTTAAAATGCCATGACAACTGTGCCTTTTGTATTATCATTTTACATCAGCTGAAAACATGCTTGCATTAACTGGCCAGCAGACTTATTCTTTAGAATCAATGTTTCAGTAATATTTGTTGTATTCTAAGAAAGAACGACCAAATGGAATGACAAGACCTTACCTCATTCGACACCATGCGCGAAGATCATTACAAGACCTGGTTCCAGTATTAAGTCTTCTGGCATGTGTTCGTTTTCACATGACATGACCACCACAGCTTGTTTTCCTTTCAAAAACACACAAATAAACAGTATCAGTAAACAGGAGACTCATCATTATCATTGTTGTTTTCATGTACACTTTTCTATTCTTGCTTGGGTTCAATGGAATTTGCTGAGGCAGATTTTTCTACAGTTGGATGCCCCTCCTGTTTCTAAGGTAATATTTTCCAATGGTTACAACCCATCTTCTAAAACTCATTCTTCAATCAGTGTCCTGTGGTGCTACTCACCTAGGCACTGTAAATGATATCACTTATCCCCACCTACACTTTATATCATATCCTTACTACTCTGCCCCTTGCCACCTCCTCCTTCCCCTCCTCTTTGACCCTTTCTTATTTCCTTTCTCTTTATCCCCACCCCAAATTCATATTCCTTGCATCTGACTCAATTCCATTCTCTGATTGTTTGTTGTACTATTTTCACTCGAGTGGACTTACCTACCCACTAACCTTTTCTGTTCCTTCACCCTATCTCTCTCTCTCTCTCTCTCTTTCCAAAAGGTGAAGCCATGTATTCACCTCTTCAAAAAGCATGCTGTACACTCTGTTGGTGTTTGGAAGGGCATCCAGCTATAGAAACCTTGATGCCAAAACAGATAATGGAGCTCGGTGCAACCCTCTGGCTTGTTAGTTTATGTCCAACCCATGCCAGCATGGTAAAAAGGGACGTTAAATGATGATCATATACATACAATGGGTTTCATTCAATTGCCATCCACCAAATCCACTCAAAAGGCTTTTATGGTGGATCCAAGGTATTTGTAGAAAACATTAGCCCAAAGCACCATGTAGTGAGACTGAAACTGATACCCATGTGGCCGAGGAGCGAACTTCTTAACCACACAATCATTGCTTAAAATTTAAAAAAAAAAAAAGATTCAATTCTGATTTGGTTGAATTTACTACACCTTTCAAATGGCGGCAAGAAACCTGTTGCTAATCTGTTGGTAAAAATATTTGTTAATCATGCAGGTAGCTTCGTAAATTGTTCAAAGTTAAAATCTTTTGTTCAAGTCTGTGTTGCTTTGTCTTTCAGTTGAAAGACACAGAAACACACACACAAACAACACTATATACATCATATACACACATATAGCCCCTTTTTGAAGTCTTGCGTTTAAAGTTCCTGCATTTTTAATCAAAACTCGTTAGTTACTATAGTGACAACACTACCTACCTATCTTTTATACGCACACACACACTCTCTTACTGTATTTCTCTCTCAACAACAACTTTTCTCCCCCCCCCCTTCTTCTATTTAAAGTTTCTGTTGTGTTGTCCTAAATGTTGAAAGACACAGAAACATGCACAAACAACCACAAAAAAACTAACTATTAGTCTTTTTTTAATTGTGTTGCATCCACTTAAAATTCCTGTTTTAAATCAAAACTTTTTAGTTGCTATGGTGACTATCTACCTTTCACAAGCTCTTTCTTTCTCTCTCTCTCTCTTGTGTATTTCTCTCTTAATAACTTTTTCTCCTCACTTCTTTTAAAAGTACATTGTGATATATATTTCGATTTCTCCTCCTCCTCTCTTCCCTCCCTCTAATAGATGCTGTAATGGACAGTCAGACGAAGATCCACTTCTCTTTTATAATAAAATATTTCAATGTAAGTAGCTGGCCCTCAGAAATTGTTTTAGGATTACAAATTCAGAAAAATAAAAGGTAAATATTGTTTACCTTATTTTATTAATTATATTTCTGCTTAACAAAATTATAGGTGAAATATTTTTCAAGATAACCAAGCATTAATATGAATTTTTTTAAAAGGCTTGAATTATTTCTAAAAAGTCAGAACACATCAATGTGTCATGAGCATCCATGTGAGACAAGTTGCTGTGAACAATGGCAAGCCTGTTGTATTGGCAATTATCTTATTAGCTAGCAGTACTAAATCTGGGTCCACATGGAGGGGTGTGAATGCATAGGTCATAAACCTAACATGATTCTACTTTCAGTTTTATCTCTGTCATTCCAGACTGTTCTAACACCGATACACACACACACACAATAAAAGTAATGAAATAAAATAGACATAAAATTAGACAACGGAACTTTCTTCTAGAAAGGCTTCTTTTCCAAAGAAAAGAATTATAATTAATACAATGAAGATTGAGAGAATATTTGCAACTAAAAGAAAATTAATTTTAAAAAAAGCACCTGAACTAACCTGGTATACGTTTTGTTACATAGTTTTCATACTGCCGTCGACTAAGCTGTCGTGTCTCAAGGGTACCAAGCCCTCGAGGCCAGCGCCGCTCATGGGCATTTTCCATAAGTTCGTTAACAATATGTGGAGGACAGCCACTATCGATAAGGGCTCGTTTGATGACAGCCTGTAATACAGTATCTGGTGTAGAAATCATACCACCCCATCGAGTGACACGAGCTTTCTGAAGGTTTGATACCCATCTAAAGAGAGAACAAAGAAAAAGTAAAATTTTACTAAAATCTATTTATGTATACTCAAAAAGGGAAAGAATATGAACGTTAACTCTTTAGCATTCAGATCACTCTGTCAAATGTAATGCTTATTTCATCTTGCATGAAATTAATCATGCATTATCTCAGCTTCGAATGATTGAGTGTTTATTTTTTAATGACATTATAGTGTAGGTGCAAGAGGCCAGACCTGACCAGTTTGAACATAAAACTAGTGCAGTATTTGGGCCAGGTATGGCTAGTTTAATATATGATTGTACATGCCTATATTTCAATCACTGCTCATTAGTATGCCTCAAGTCAAAATACCTGGGAGAAGTAGCCACTGTTGATACAGTAATCATTTTTCAGACTATTAATCTTAAAGATGAAGCAATTCATTAGAATATTTTTACATTTATACAAATCAGCAGAGTACTGCTAATTAGCTGACAGATTCAGTAGTCTATGTCCTATCACATACAGGCTGTTCAAGCTAAATTTCCAAGCAGAAGTAAAAGTATTTAAAAAAAAAACCAAAACACATCAAGTTGATTATGGCTGGGAGGTAACAGTTTACTCATAGTAGCCACCCTCAGCTTCCATTATGGTCCCAAGATAGCTCTGGAACCTGGTGCATGCATTCCATACTGTGTCCTTAGGAAGATCTTTGAGCACCTCCTTGATCTTGGCCATCAAGTCAGCCTTGGTGTTGCAATCAGAGTGGTTGGTGTTTTTTCTCAACCATACCCCACACATAGTAACCTATGGGATTACAATCGGGGGGAATTAGGGGGCCAGAAATTGGAGTGGGTGAAGTTGCAGAAATTCTCTGACAACCACTTCTGACTTTTTCTGAAGGTATGGCAAGGAACCAAATCCTGCTGCTACACATATGGCCTTCCAGCAGCAACCCTCTCCAGCCAAGGATTGACCACAGTCTCCAGCAGCTTCACACAGCCATCTGAATTGAGCCTAAGGCTCTGTTCAAAGATGGTGGGTAATATAGCATCACCTTCACTGGAGGTATACCCAAAGACAATCACAGTTTGGGAGAACTTGGTTTTCCTGGTATGTGGGACATCACATGGATTGTAGGTAAGTCACCTGCTGTCATGGGTGTTGTTCAACTGGTTCTGGTGGAAGTTATTTTCACCTAAGAAGCAAATCATCCCCAGCTCAACAGGATATCTTAGCTTCTTTGCCTTCGTTTAGCGGCTTCATCGTCTCTTTGGCCTTGACTGTCAGAATTTGTCCCTTGCACAAGTAGCAGTAAAGGTCCAAATTCAGGGCCAATATCATTGTGGCAACTCCAACACCCACCTCTCTTGTCAAATCCTGGATTCCCTTGCTCAAATCTACCATCACCTTGTCCTGCAGATGAAGTTAGAATGCCCACTGTATCCCTTCCTGCTGGCCACAGCTTCATTGTCTCTGTTGCAGCTGTTCCTCTGATGTCTCACAGCCTTTTTACAGTGTTCACAGAGCATTGAGTAGCAGTCATGGTGTTGGCATTTTGACACCTAGCGTGAATCGTCATCATAAAAGTAACTCTTTCCCATGCACAACGCAAATCAACAGAAAAACAGATTTCATGTTATAGAATTTCAGATTACGGCAAAATTTGCAGCAGCAGCACAATGCTTCTATAATGTGGAAGATGTTTGCATTAATGTATTACTTACCTAACAACATCTGCATTTTCCATTTCTGACTGCATCTCTCTAATCCGGGGATTTGAAACCCTCATGCAGCGCATGTATTCCTACAAGAAGAGTTATGGGGTTGTACATGTTTGATAGTGTTGGCAGCAAGAACCGAACAGTAATTGAATCAACAGATAAGGTTTCAATAAAGATGGTTTCAAGAGAGGTTAAACACCTTTTGATACCAACCTGTTTGAAAACTGCCCCTTGTTCTATGATGCAAATTACTGTTTTAAAGGGATCTACTTTAAAACTTTCCATCAAAATTTCATGTTAATTTATGTTCTGAGCACCAGTTTATTAATGATTTATTTTACTAAATTCTTCATTATTTTCAAAACTAAATGAAACAAAAGGATTTGTATTCCAACAGAAATATTGTTACAAAACAGTTAAGAAATAGGTTAGGGTGATTAAAAGAGACAGTAATCATCCATTGTATTGCTTAATTTTTGTATCACCTTAATCTTTCATTACAAAGTTGCTTATACAATGTGTCCTTCCCTTTCAGATGATAAAGTATAATTTAAGGGAGACCTGGCTGATGTTTCTAACAGGTTGAGCAACCAACCACATACATGCTTCTTTGTTAGCTTCAGAGTGTGTGTGCGTGATCATCCAAACATCATATTTCACACCTTCCTGTCATACCTGAATATTCTGGTACTTTCAAATTAGCTAAACTCAAGTTTAGCTAACTTGAAAGTACTAGCTGGACAATTCCCAGTCTTATGTCAGTTGTTTCTTGAAACAAACATGCTTCATTCCCACCCTAGGTATGTCCATATCCATCACACAGCCAAAGCTTGAAAC
This sequence comes from Octopus sinensis, assembly GCF_006345805.1. NCBI lineage: Eukaryota > Metazoa > Mollusca > Cephalopoda > Octopoda > Octopodidae > Octopus > Octopus sinensis. The sequence continues at coordinate 10,330 of NW_021833532.1, read as the reverse complement.
TCCAAAATCTCACCAAGGGGTCCACCTGCAGCCGCTCAATACAAGGCTGCCACTAATTAGTAGACCTTAAATGGAGCACTAAAGAACCCAGTAAGGTCGCCACCAAACAAGAAACAGCTGCCTTCAGACATCAAATAGCTACAAGGTCCCCCAACTCTTAAAGTTTTGATGTTCTTTCTGGTCCCTAACCCTGCTACCTGCTACTTCTGAAGAGTAAAAACCACCTTTGGTCATGAATGACCATGGGATTGCATCCAGAAAGTTACCCTCTGAGGCAAAAGTTCAGGCAAGGTTGTTTCTGGAAGACCAGCAGTTGCCTATGCATACCAGCCTCCTCTCTTCATGCCACTGATGTTATCCAAGGGAAAGGCAAAGGCCAATATAGCTTGGCACCCGTGACATCACAATTCATTTCTATGACTGAGTGAAGTGGAGTAACGTGAAATAAAGTGTCTTGCTCTAGAACACAACACACAGCCAGCTCCAGGAATCGAACTCACTACCTCATAATTATGAGCCTGATGCTCTAACCACTGAGCCATGCACCTTCACCTCTGGACCACTATAGATATTTCCACATTCATTGCCTCATTTGCTTTTCACTCCATGCAGCAGATGCACCTATACGAAATTCAATGAAACACCAGGCAAGAACAGAGAGAATCCAGGTAGGTCCACTGATATGGGTCTACAATTTTGTGAGCCCAAAAGAACAGAGAATCCAGGTGAGTCAGTTGATATGGGCCTACAATTTTGTGGGCCCTACTCCCCCACCAAAAAGGGTCTATTCAGTAATACATTATCTTAATAAATTGCTTTATTTTTTTTGTTTTATTGTATTCTGTTACATTTAATTACATGTACTCTACAAGAACATACGTAACTCATTCAAGTACACTCCACATGCAAACCATTTCTATACAAATTGGTGGACTTGTTACAGCTTCATGCTATTCATTGGAAACACGCCAAGATTAGCTTTACTTTTCATCCCTTTCAGGTCAATAAAAAAGTCTCAATCCAAGACAATGGATGGAAGAACCTGTGAAAACATCTTGCAATATTTGTTCTGGCTCTTTCCATCCATGGCCTCCCTGGATAACAGAATAATCTGTTACCTAATTTAATACCACCTTTTGGCTCCTTGCGCTCCTTTAACAAAGTCTATCTTTGTTTCAAGCGTTCAGGCCTGGTTTCCATTTGAAGGATACCTCCCTCCCTCCTTCCCATCCATCAGTCCAAGGCCCTTCAACAGAATTTTTTTAAAAAGCACTGATTACTTAAAATCATTAATAATTTAAAATGGAGCTTACATCTCACATCTAGTCATAGCTTGTTACCAGATTTGTACGGGCCTCACCCTAAACACTCTTTCACACATTTGCAACACATGAAAACTCTTCTATTCCTTTACAACCCAACAGTTTTCAGCACATTCTTCCCATTAATCTGAACATATGAATTCCAGAGATAACTCTTATATTCTCCAAAATCTTCAATATTTCTCTCTCTTAAAGGATATTTCAATCTTTGGAATACTAGCAAAAAATAAGTTTCATGAAACTCTAAAAGCTGTTTATGGTCGCATGCACAGTGTCCATAGGTCATTCACACAGTGCAGACGAGAGGCCTCCAACTTGAACCTGGTGGTCAGAGCACTTTCAAATTCTCTACAGTGCCAACCACTCAGTCCAAGAGTTGGCAGTGATTCATATTCCACAGCAGCTTTTGAAGTTAGAGCTAAATGAAATTTCCTCATAGAAATGACCAGAGCAATAGAGCAACTAAAAAGTCAGAGTGGATGGAATCCAATCACAGACACGAAAGGCTGGTGACACAGCAGTGTACCCCAAACTCTGTGAGCTTTTCATCTGCTGTAGACAGCAGGGTAAAGTTACTAAAACATTTCTGCGATGCTGTCATCATCCTGTATAAGAACAAGGGGGAAAAACTTGACAGCCCCAACTACAACCCTCCATTGTGGGCAAAATCCTTGCCAGAGTATTTACTCCTTGACTTACTTAATGCTCACCATTGCAGAAGAAAACCTCCCAGAACCCTAGTGCTGCTTCAGAGCAAAGAGGAGCACCACTGACACAGTTTTTGTTCTCAGACAGCTTCAAAAGAAGTGCTGAGACCAAAACGAAGGACTTTACATCACCCTTGTTGACCTCACCAAAGCATTCAAAACTGTGAGCAGAAAAGGTCTATGGCAAATTGTGGAGCATCTTGGATATCCCCTTAAATTCCTCAATATGATTTTCCAGCTGCATGAAAACCAGCAGGGCTAGATCAGGCACAACAACAATCTCTTCAAGATCTTCCCTATTGGCAATGGTGTGAAACAAGGCTGTGTCCTTGTTCCAGCCCTTTTCACCATCTTTTTCATGGAGACCCTAATGACGAAAACAGCATGCATGCATCCATACATACAAAAAGACACACATATATTTAGAAGTAATATATTTGACTTTCTTCCTTACTGTTGCAGAAATGTATTTATTATAAACCATTTTAAATTCTAAAAGAAATAAGACATCGGTAAGTTTAATTCAAGGCTTACTTTTAGCTGCTGCATCTCTCGCTTCTGTTCTTTCAGTTGTAATTTGTGTTCCATGAGCTCAACTTGCATTTCGGACATTTTCTGTTGGTGTTGTTGGACCAAATTCCTCAGTTCTCGAACACAATTATGGTCCTAACAAAACATCATTGAATTAATAATTAAATCAACAAGAATAAATAAATGTATAAATAAATAAATTAATATATAAATTCATTAAAATTCTTTTAAATTTCAAAACAGTCAAACTCATTGAAACAATTAACTTAAATCATTTGATAATTTTAGTTCAATAGAATAATCAAAACAATGATGATAATAATAATCCAAGGCCTGAAATATTGGGAGAGCAGACGAGTTGATTACATCCACCGTGCTCAACTGGTTCCTATTTGGACCCCAGTGGAATTAGAAATCAGAATATAAAGATAGACAAAATACTGTTAAACATTTTATTTGGTGCACTAACGATTCTGACAGCTTACTGCCTTAATAATAATAATAATAATAATAATAATAATAATAATAATGATTTCAAATTTTGGCACAGAACCAGCAATTTCAGGAGAGGGCTAAGTTGATTTCATTGAGCCTGGTGCTTGACTGGTACCCTGAAAGGATGAAAGGCAAAGTCAACCTTGGCGGAATTTGAACTCAGATTCCACCAAATAATGACTTCAAACATTGGCACAGGGCCAGCAGTTTTTGAGGGAAGGAAGAAGTTGATTACATTGATGCCAGTACTTGACTGGTACTTATTTTATTGATCCTAAAAGGATGAAAGGCAAAGTCGACCTTGGCAGAATTTGATCTCAGAATGTAAAAATGAACAAAATGCCACTAAGCATTGTGTCTAGCATGTTAATGGGTCAGTTATCTTGACTGACCCAAAGGACTGAATACCCCTAACCACTGAGCCACACACCTTCACTCTCTTAACCGTAGAGAAAAAAAGAGTGAAGTGATAGCGACAGCATGGAAGGCCTCAGTCATTTGATAATGAGACTGAAATATGATTGATCTTTTTTTTAGCTTCTTTATTTTTAACAATGAAGAAGGAAAGTCTTTCAGATGTTTAGGTTTTCATTCTGGGAGTTCTAGAAGGATTGAGTTTTAGTTCTCTCTTCTTTCCTTCAGATAGATCTTCATGTCTTTTAGTTGGGAGGAAAGACTTTTTTTTTCCCCAGGCATGTTTAATATTTCCTCTACAAACAAGCCCTGCTCCCTTCCATTTTTTTCATACAAAAACTAATGCAAATTTCAAATGGGGTGTAGCTATGAAAAGAGCCCAGAAAATTGGGTAATACCCCTACAAAATGGGTGGGGAAGAAAAATTGCCAACAGATGGCTACACGAAATTCAACCTTATACTTTATAGAGTGTCTTCTACTATAGCCTTGGGCTAACCAAGGCCTTGTGGTTGGATTTCATAGATGGAAACTGAAAGAAGCCCATCGTATATATATATATATATATATATAATATATATATATATATATATATATATATATATGTGTGTGTGTGTGTGTGTCCTCCCACCACCATTGCTTGACAACTGATGTTGGAGTGTTGGCGTCCCTGTAACTTAGTGATTCGGCAAAAGTGACTGATAGGATAAGCACCAGGCTTACAGGTAATAAGTACAGGGTCGATTTCTTCAACTAAAGGGTGGTGCTCCAGCATGGCCACAGTCAAATGACTGAAACAAGTAAAACTGTGGGGCAGTTGGTGTTTGGAAGGTCATTCAACTGTAAAAACCATACCGAAACAGACAGTGAAATTTGGTGCGGTCTTCTGCTTCGCCAGCTCCTGCGAAACTGTCTAATACATGCTAGCATGGAAAATGGCTGTGTAATGATGATGATTCTGTGAAAAAAATGGCGAAATACTATCCTGTCTGGAAACGGGTGAAGGTTGGTGACAAGAAGGGCATCTGGCCATAGAAAATCTGCCTCAGTGATCTCCATCTGACCCATGCAAGCATGGAAAAGTAGATGTTAAAATGATGATATACATGTACATATAATAGTTTGTGGCATTTAGTTTGCTAAGTTATCTTTCATAGGTGGACTCAGGGTAAAGACCCCCTTCAGTCATGAATGACCATGGGGTTGCGCCTAGAAAGTTCCCCTCCGAGGCATAAATTCAGGTAAGGCTGTTTATGGAAAACCAGCAGTTGCCCATGAATACCAGCCTCCCCTCTACATGCCACCAGTGTTATCCAAGGGAAAGGCAAAGGTCAATACAACTTGGCACCAGTGAGATCACAACTCATTTCTATAGCTGGGTGAGCTGGAGTGAAATAAAGTGTCTTGCTCAAGAACACAATACACAGCCCGGTCTGGGAATCACACTACCTCGTGATTGTGAGCCCGACACTCTAAGATATATGCTAGGTGGACTTAGCCAATCAATAAATAGAGATTGATAAAATAAGTACCTGTGGAGTTTGGTAAAATCAACTAGAAGGTCAGTGTCCCAGCATGGCTGAAACCGGCAAAAGAAATACAAAAAAAAAATCTTTTTAAATACTCACTTTGAATTCATCCATGGGCACCACAAGTCCACATCCAGCTTCACAGTGAACTGGTTTCTTTGGGTTGTGTTCACACTCTTGGAGGTGTGTCTGCAACATGTCCAGATTGAGTATTGCTGTGCAACCGTAGTTGGCGTTCTCACAGCTTATGGTCAGTCGAGACAGCAAGTTACGTAGGATGCGGGGGACACACTTCAATTGATTGGGTGTGATGGGGTTACGATCTACAGGACATGTAGGCTGTCTGGTCAACCACTCGTGGATACACACAGAACAGAATGCATGTTCACACTGAGGAGCCTGCAAGAGTAGAAAAGAGGATCAAGATGAAGAAACTGAATGAAACAGACTGAAGACATGTCTTCACATGGCTTGTATTTTGCAGAACAATGCTGAAGGGTTAAGCACAAATCCAACAACAAAATGTTCTTGTGTGAAGGTGCATGGTTCAGTGGTTAGAATGTCAGGCTCAGAATCATGTGGTAGTGAGTTTGATTCCTGGACTGTATGTTGTGTTCTTGAGCAAGACACTTTATTTCATGTTGCTCCAGTTCACTCAGTCATAGAAATGAGTTGTGATGTCACTGGCGCTAAGCTGTATTGGCCCCTTTGCCTTATCCCTTGGATAACATCAGTGGTATGGAGAGGGGAGGCTGGCATGCGTGGGCAACTGCTGGTCTTCCATAAATAACCTTGCCTGGACTAGTGTTTCGGAGGGTAACTTTCTAGGTGCAATCTATGATCATTCATGACCAAAGGGGCCTTTACTCTTTATGTTCCTATGGATATTCAACATGGACATACATGAGCTGGACTTGTGCCAAAAACCCTTCATCCACCAGCTCTGCAAGGACACAGAGCTGGTGTTGTTCAAACGAGATATAGAATCGATCAACCACTTCACACAGTTCCCACCTCACCCTTGCAATGTTGTCTTCATGTATTCTGGTTGAATGAAAAGCTACTGTTGTTATTTGATGAGCCCTAATAATATTCAAATGAAAATACAGACGGAAATAATCAATATGTTTGCCAGGAATGTAACATCAGATCAATCACAGACCCATTTGTTATCACCATCAAATAAACAACCCCCTCCCTCACCAGTATATAAATAACCACTACTACCACCACAAAGTTACGCCATTATAATGGCTACTCACAGGATCATTCCACAATACAAACTACCATCCCAACCTCTGTTACTCCACAAAGACCACCGCCACTACTACTTTAATCATTTCCCTACTACCACAAGTCTTCCATCAAACAGCATCGTTATCACTGCCATAGTTATCTCCTCCATTGTCTCCTTCAACTTTATCGCTGTCATAGCTACACACCCGACAATCTACGCCAACACAACAACAACCTGCAATGTTATATACATCACTGACTCAAACTTATGGTCACAATAAAGGTTATATAAACATTTAGCGTCACATAATACAAGTTACATGTACCGTGACAGAATTAAACACATTCTCTACCACACCCAATCGTGACATTAAATAACATATACACAACTATTTGTTTGGGTGCATGTGTGTGTACATACATGAGAGAGAAATATACTGTAAAGACATTTATATATATGAAACTGAGAATGTCTATCCGTCTGTTTGTCTATGTATCTGTATGTGTGCACCACTAAAACTCGAGAACTACCCAACCGATTTCATTCAAATTTTACACATGCCCTACTTAGAGTCCATGGAGTGTCATGGATCAAAAGAATTTTCAACTTCTTGCCTCATGTGAACCAAGAGCTATCTCTTACACTGTTTTGGTATTATGTGTCAAAAGTGAAACAATAACTTATCTATTGTAACGTGAGATAATAGTTTCACTTTTAACAGTTTCACTTTTATCTCACATTACATATATATATATGCATGTTTATATATGTATGTATATCTGTACAGATACAAATATGTATGTAAATATATATATATATATATATATATATATATATATATGTATATATGTATATATATATGTATGTATATGTATGTATATGTATATATATGTATATATGTATATATATATATATATATATATATATATGTATATATATTATATATATATATGTTATATATATATATGTATATATATATATATGTTAGTTAGTTAGTTAGTCAGTTAATTTGGCTCAAAAGCAAATAGCAAGGCTATGTAGGGGGACATGAAGTTAAGTACAGGGTGGTGTTCATGTAAAGAGTTCAGGCCACTTGAGGTCCAGGGAGGCTTTGAACAAAGCGGTCGTTGGCATCTTCACCATCTCGTCTGGCAGCTTGTTCCACGGATCCGCAACCCGGACGGAGAAAGCTCCTCTCCTTCGATTGAGATGAAATCGTCGCAGGTAGAGCTTTTCGGAATGACCCCGCAGCCGACGCTCCGGAGCAGGAGTGAAGAACAGTTCTTTCGAGAGGTTACACTTCCCGCTTATGATGTTGTGGGCGACAATGAGATCACCACGGCGGCGGCGTTTTTCAAGAGAACAAAGGTCGAGCGTCCTCAGCCTTTCTTCGTAGGACAAATTTTTGAGACCATGAACCATTCGGGTAGCCAGCCTCTGGACTCTTTCGAGGTGCTGTATGTCTTTGAGGAGATAAGGAGAAGAGGCTTGAATCCCATACTCCAATATGGGTCTCACCAGTGTGACATAGAGTGGCAGGAATATGGCTGCTGTGAGCATTCCGAATGACCGTCGAATCAAAAACAGAATTCCGCG
>NW_021833531.1:27500-28733 GCF_006345805.1 Octopus sinensis | reverse complement strand
ATTTGTTCTCCTTACAAAATCCTTTCTTGATATCTTGTCTTTCTTTGCCTTCTTCATTTCTTTCTTCCTTTCATTCACTTTAAGCATTGAAAGAATTGTGTTGGCAGTGAAGATAGTGAAGGGAGTGGAGAGTGATGGCAAAAGAGATAATAAAAAAAGAAATGCAAAAAAAAAATAATCTTCAACCATAAAAAAGATTAAAAATAAATAAATATAATGAACAAGATGAAAATTAATTTTTCAGAAATAGTTTGGCCATCTTTGGAATGAGTTCCTTTTTTTTTTTTTTTAATCATGCCATACCTTGAATACTAAGGGATTCAATAATTTTTAACTACAAATCAATAACTCGAATCACCAACACTGCTGCTACCAACACAACCATCACCACCACCACCACCACCACCACCACCACAACAACCACAGTACCTCCTCCATTCACCCACAATTTCAATCACCCATCCATTGACCTCCACCTGTCTTATCAACACTCCCCTCTTCCCAGCCTCCATTGTCATCTCTAACATCTATTGGCACCACCACCACCACCACCATAGTCATCCTCCTGCAACACTTCCCCCACATATCATCATCATCATCATCATTCATCATCATCATCATCATCATCATCGTCATCATCCTATCACCCATGTTTTTCAGTCGAGGTAATTTAATAAGCTTTCCGTGAGAACAAATTTCCTTCTTTTTATTGTACTATATTAGAATTATTATTAAAAAAAAGTACTAAAGTACCAAAATGAATTAAAAATAAATAACAAACAACTACTACTACTACTACTACTACTACTACTGCTACTACTGCTACTGTTGTTACACCTATAGCAACAATGACAATAACAACAATAATACAACTAATAATAGCAACAACAAAGATGATGGTGATGACGGCAGAGGAGGTGGTGGTGGTGGTGTGGTGGTGGTGGTGGTGGAGGTGGTGGTGGTGACCATGATGAGAATAATGATAATGAGAATGTTAATGATGACAATAATCTTAATAATGAAGGTGATGATAATGATGATGATGGTGATGACGATGACAATGATGACAACAGCAGTGAAGATAATGACAATGATGACAATAAAAAAAAGGAAGGGGAGTACAGGGGAATATCATGGTGGCAAGGGGGTGAGGGGGTGATTGTAGTGATGGTGGTGGTGGTGGTGGTGGTGATGGTAGTGGTAGTAATAATAGTAGTGGTGGTGGTGGTGGTG
>NW_021833531.1:7500-22500 GCF_006345805.1 Octopus sinensis | reverse complement strand
AACGTTTGTATGTATACTGACCTGGGTGTGTGTGTGTGTGGGTGGTTAAAAACTCTGCTTCTCAACTACGCATTTTTGGGTTCAGTCCTACAGTGTAGCACTTTCAGCAGAGCAAGTATTTTTTATTATAAATCCAGGTCAGCCAAAGCTTTGTGAGTGGATTTGGCAAAAGGAAACCGATAGGTGCCTGCTGTATATATATATATATATATATATATATATATATATTATATATATATATATATAGATATATATATATATATATATTATATATATATATATATATTATATATATATATATCTATATATTATATATATATATATATATATATATTATATACATACATACATATATTATATTTATATTTTTTCATTAATTTTATTTCTATGTATTGGCTTATGATTTTCACTGTTTCATTTGCCTAATAGTGGTTTTATCTCTAATTTAATGTAATATATATACACATATATATATATATATATATAACACACACACACAATCTGATGATGGCTTAGCTGGTCAAAACTTTGAAGTCACTGTCAATACTATTCTTGCAAAAGTATAATAGTTATGTACTCTACAAAAAGTATTCAATAATCTTTCAGTTTAACATAAAATTATTTTTTATTGTGATTCAGCATAACAGCAAACATTAATACACACATACACACATGCACATATATACACACACACACATATCTACATGTGTGCGTGTGTGTGTATTAATTATAATTGATATACTCTTGTTCACTAGCTTTGTCTTCAGCTGAGGTAAACCCAAGGAAAATTGGAACTGGGAGTGTCCCAGAGTGCATAATAGGTCTAATTCCTGAAGGAATTTTGTGATAAGATATTTTTGCCTATTTTTCTCGTCAGTGCCTTTTGTGTTGACCATGCAAAAGTAACAGTCACTGGGCTCTCACCAAACCTCAAGAAGTCCAAAAGGCAGACCCTTTCATTTTTATTTTTGACCAGTTATGAAACATTTCCTCAAAGTTATGACAGAAAATAAGGGGCTCATTTTTTGTCTTGGTTGCCTTGAGGAATTCCAAAATAGGCTTCATAAGCCTGTCTCACAAACAATGTGATATTGCGCCATTGACGAATAAGTATGAAGAAGCCACGGTCATGGCAGAAGCCATCAAGATTATTCACCTGTCTGTGTCTACTTGAAGAAGCCATGATTAGATCTGGAAAACACAATTGTCAATTCTTTGTAAGTAGGATTTCATCACGTGACCGACCAGTCCATCAGATGTAGTTACACATCGCTGGTCACAATGCGTTCGCATTGTTTTAGCCTTCGAATGACGCCACCCCGCTGGCTAAGCAAGCAGGCCAACAGAAGAAAGAGTGAGAGAAAGAGTGGTGAAAGAGTACAGCAGGGATCACCACCACCCTCTGCCAGAGCCTCGTGGAGCTTTTAGGTGTTTTCGCTCAATAAACACTCACAACGCCCGGTCTGGGAATCGAAACCGCGATCCTACGACCGTGAGTCCACTGCCCTAACCACTAGGCCATTGCACTTCCATAAGTAGGATATACGTAACTCAATATTTCAAATTTAACTATAAATGTATAGAAAGTTAATCTTCAATTTGCAAGAAAACTAGAGCAAGGAGAGAGCAAAACTGATTACAGACTTGAAATTAGCACAAAAAGGACAGTTACAATCAGTAAAAAAAATCTCAGGCAAAAGAAAAAAATATTTTAAAATTGTTGTCCAGTGTTATCAGTGAAACAGCACAGGTAATTAAAATCATTAATATGCAAATTACTCACCTGTGTCTAAGCAATTCTATCTCCATAGATGTTATTTTCTTTTCTGATAGATTAGCAAGATTAAGTTGAAATTAACAAGTTTCAGAATAACTTGGTCTCCCTCATTTCCTAAACTATTGTGCCGTAAGATTTAATCCAGAGTAAGACATTGAATATCCTATCATTAAAGGTAGGTTTGATTAGATTTATAATAAAAAATATACAACGACCGTGGCCGTTTGCCAGACTTGTCTGGCACCTGTGCAGGTGGCACGTAAAAAGCACCCACTACACTCATGGAGTGGTTGGCTTTAGGAAGGGCATCCAGCCGTAGAAACATTGCCAGATCAGACTGGGCCTGGTGCAGCCTTCTGGCTTCCCAGACCCCAGTTGCACCTTCCAACCCATGCCAGCATGGAAAGTGGACGCTAAACGATGATGATGATGATGATGAAATCTACTACTCACCACCATCATCATCATCATCATCACCTAACATCTGTTATCTATGCTGGCATAGATTTGTTCATTTGACAAGATCTGATGAGTTTTCAAGTCTGCATCAAGCTCCAATGTCGGCTTTGGCAAGCTCTCAACAGCTGGATTCCCTTCTTAACACCAACCATTGTAGTGGGTGTGTAGTGGGTGCTTCTTTCATGCCGACAAAATTTTCAGTGAAGACTGCCATTTGCTTATTACATAGGATGTACATAGCTTTATTAGTTGATTCCAAAATTAAAACATTTACATATTTATTTATTTATTTATTGATTGATTTATTTTTTTTATTTATTTATTTTTGAGGTATGATCATCAATGTGCTCAATGGAATGAATATTGGACAAAATGTTGTGTGTGGTATTTGTTCCAGCTCTTTTTAACAATCTGAGTTCAAAAGCCTACAGAGGTCAACTTTTGCCTTTTATCCTTCTGGGATCGATGAGATGAAGTCTTAGTCAATTACTGGGGTCAATTTGATCGATTAGACCTTCTCCCGCTACAAATATCTGGCCTTGTGCCAATGCTGGAAACGAATGTTATAGAATTATCAAAGAAAATCAATGATAATCAAACATGCAGCCCATCCAATGATATACACACGTACATACATACATACATACATACATACATACATACATACATACATACATACATACATACATACATACATACATGCATGCATACATACATACATACACACACACACATACATACATACATACATACATTCAAACATACATACATACATACATACACACATACATACATTCATACATACATACATACATACGTACATACATACATACATACATACATACATACATTCATACATACATACATACATACATACATGCATGCATACATACATACATACATACACACACACACATACATACATACATACACTCAAACATACATACATACATACATACACACATACATACATTCATACATACATACATACATACATGCATGCATACATACATACATACACACACACACATACATACATACATACATTCAAACATACATACATACATACATACACACACAAACATACATACATACATACATACATTCAAACATACATACATACATACATACACACATACATACATTCATACATACATACATACATACATACATACATACATACACACACCACATACACACACACAGAGTATATATACATAATATTCTTTTACTTGTTTCAGTCATTTGACTGTGGCCATGCAGGAGCACCACCTTTAGTCAAACAAATCAACCCCAGGACTTATTCTTTGTAAGCATAGTACTTATTCTGCCAGTCTCTTGTGCTGAACTGCTAAGTTACGGGGATGTAAATACACTAACAACAGTTGTCAAGAGATAGTGGGTGGACAAACACAGACACAAAAATACATACATATATATATGTACGATGGGCTTCTTTCTGTTTCCGTCTACCAAATCCATTCGCAAGGCTTTGGTTGACCTGAGGCTGTAATAGAAAACACTTGCCCAAGGTGCCACACAGTGGGACTGAACCTGGAATCATGTGGTTGGGAAGCAAGCTTTTTACCATACAACCACTCCTATATATATATACATATAAATGTACTTTAATCAACTTAATTCCATATTTACATGATGTGTTAGGTATAAAATGTACATTTGCTGTTACAGTTGTTGTTGTTATTGTATACCACGTCATCTCTAATCAACATTCCAGCCATGACCATCCTGTTCTTCTTGGGATAGGTAGGACCACATCATCTAATGTGACAATCTTTTGTTTAAGAAAATAAGATGCAATTTGAGATAAAATTGGTTGCTATTTCTTGTATGAATGTTTATCCCTCAGAGGGTCCCACATTGGCTCTATAGATAGCTGTGTGTGTGTGCATGTTATTGTTCGCATTTATGTTTGCACGTATGTGAAATGCAAATCAATACAGAAATTCACAAGCACACATATGTACTGAATGTTATGCACTTACATAAATATACACAGACGTAAATATACCAGAGTCCTATGGATAAATGGTCTATACACATTCAATCAGTCCTAGAATATCTCATTATTACTTTTAATCCCTTTGGCATCATCTCATCCAACCAACGTACACACATAGAGACACACAGACACACTGACACATACTCTTTACATGCAAACATTTAGACAGTCATTCGTGCTGACACATGTACGTTTGTGTGTGTGTGTGTGTGCGTGTGTGTGTGAGCATCTGAATATATGTGCATGTATATGCATGCTCAGTTACACAAACACACATGCCTATATGAACACACTGTCACTCACAAATGCATATACATATGCTCACCCAATTATGCATATATGTGTGTGTGTGTATATATATATATATATATATATATATATATACAGTCTTACTCATATTTCCATATATCCATACATACATATACACAAACGAAGTCATGCATACACAAAGAGATGCGTGAACAACTTTTTCAAGACATACACTACAAAAGCATACACTGAAATTTATACATACACCCAAATAGACATACACACAATGATACACACACCATCACACACACACCACACACACACACACTATACCACATGTATATATATATACACACACATATACACATATATGTATATATTAAGTATGCATACGCATACACACACACACAAACACATGCACACACACACACACACAAACACATGCACACACACACACACACACATACACACACACACACTCACACACATCTACAGTGGACAAAAAGTGGGAAATGGACTATGAAGCCACTCCACAGCAGCGAATATGAATTAGATGTGGTAGGGTAGAGTATGAAAAATAAAGATTTATAGGCAATAAGCCTAATTTTAGTGTAACCCTCATCAAGATAAGTCAATCAAGATAAACATTCTGGCTATTATCTATTCTCCCACCACACACAAAAAAAAAGCCTTCTCCATCACTGCTACTTTGACATTTTGCTATGTTCCTAATTCATCTTGTTAGTTGAGCTGGTTTGGCACTGACCCCTCTTTACACATCCCACACCAACCATTCCACTAGACTTCCCACTATCTCCTGTCTCCTCCTTGTTTGAGCCCCTGTCAGGTTGTATAGATGAGTTCCTTTGGCACTGTCCCCAATACTTTTCTTTGCTTTTCCTTTCTCCATTATACCTCCTTTTTTTTCTCTCCACCTCCCTCTTTACACTCTGCTTCATACCATTCCCTTTGCTTCTTAACATCTTTTCAGTCCCTGTCAAGCTTTAAATCCTTCAAGTTACAAATTTCGGTTCCCTTTGTGGTCTTAATTTAATTCATTATTTTTTGTGCCTTACATTCTCGTCTCTATCGATCTGTTTTGTGTTGTCATGGCACATGTCCCACACATTGAATGAATATGACCATCACTGATGATTAAGGAAAATCTCTTTTTTTTTTTTTTACAAAAACTATGTTCTGTAGTGATTCTTGGATCTTGCTAATATTTTGCAACCTACATTGGTTCCAAATTTTGGCATAAGGCTAGCAGTTCTGGGAGAGGGGGCTGGCTTATTACATTAACCCTTGGTGTGCAACTGGTACTTACTTTACTGACACCAAAAGGATGAAAGGCAAAGTCAACCTCAGTGGAATTTGAATGCAGAGTATGAAGATGGAAGAAATACCACTAGGTATTTTTCTCAGCATGCTAATGATTCTTCCAGCTGATTAACCTATTTTGCAATCGATATTGTAAGCAGGATGTACATGATTTAAAGATTAAGGTATCTGACTCATGATTATGAGATTTTGGGTTCAATTCTTAGATGGGTGATGTGTTGTATCTTTAAGTAAGGCACTTCATTACTTCATTTCATTCTGCTTCTGTCTACTCATTAGTTAATAAGTACCAGTCGAGTAATGATGCAACTTACTCCCCCCCCCTCTCTCTCTCTCTCACTCACACTCTCTCTCTTCCTCCCTCGAGCATGCTCTCTTTAGCTGTGGTATTCCAGGTGTTGTGCTTAATCACATGTGAAGGGAGTGTGTCAGGTCAGCTAATTGATGCCACTGGTATCATGTATCCCAGTACTGCCTATTTCACGTTTGGGCAGGGTCAGTGACTAAACTAGGTCCTCCACCTGGCTTGTCAGGTGAGAAGGGTGTTGTGGGCACTCTGTAAGACTCAAAACAAAACCTGTCATAAGACAGACAAATTCATTGTAAGCCAATGGATATCCCTACAAGTCGTTTCTCGTAAGAACATGGTGGGCTGGCAAACAGTGCAGCTGGTCTGTGACCATGACCAGGAAATCTCCAATAAAAGATATACTGTGTTCGAGTTGGGGTCAACATCCATGAGTGATGTGATGTAGAGTGAGAAGAAGAGTGAGGGTTGTGGCAAGAGGCATTTTATGTTCGTGCGTAACTACATAGGTACCTAAAACACTTAGCATTTTGGAAGCACTCCGTCGGTTATGACGATGAGGGTTCCGGTTGATCCAAATCAACGGAACAGCCTGCTCATTAAATTAACGTGTAAGTGGCTGAGCACTCCACAGACACGTGCACCCTTAACATAGTTCTCGGGGATATTCAGCATGACACAGAGAGTGACAAGGCCAGCCCCTTGAAATACAGGTACAACAGAAACAGGAAGTAAGAGTGAGAGAAAGTTGTGGTGAAAGAGTACAGCAGGGATCACCACCATCCCCTGTCAGAGCCCCGTGGAGCTTTTTATGTGTTTTCGCTCAATAAACACTCACAACGCCCGGTCTGGGAATCGAAACAGCGATCCTATGACTGCGAGTCCGCTACCCTAACCACTGGGCCATTGCGCCTCCACACACTTAGCATACTAGTGCCATGAAAAAAAAAAAAAGCACTCAGTACACCCTGTACAATAGTTAGCATTAGAAAGGACACCCAGCCATAGAAACGTTGCCAAAGCAGACACCGGAGACCAGCACAGCCTTCAGGCTTGTCAGATTCTGTTGACCCATCCAACTCAAACCAGAATAGAAGAAGGATGTTAGATGATGATGATAACTGGACATGGGAACCAATTCACAGTTGTTTTTGAATGATTAGGCACAGGAGTGGCTGTGTGGTAAGTAGCTTGTCTACCAACCACATGGTTCCGGGTTCAGTCCCACTGCGTGGCACCTTATGCAAGTGTCTTCTACTATAGCCATGGTCCGACCAAAGCCTTGTGAGTGGATTTGGTAGACAGAAACTGAAAGAGGCCCGTCATATATATGTGTATATATATATATATATGCGTGTGTGTGTTTGTGTGAGCGTGTTTGTTCCCCTAGCATTGCTTGACAACCGATGCTGGTGTATTTATGTCCCCGTTACTTAGCGGTTCGGCAAAAAGAGACCGATAGAATAAGTACTGGGCTTACAAATAGAATAAGTCCTGGGGTCGAGTTGCTCGATTAAAAGCAGTGCTCCAGCATGGCCGCAGTCAAATGACTGAAACAAGTAAAAGAGTAAAGAGTAAAAGAGTATTACTGTACTACTTAACTACTACTGCAAATATGACACATGTTCATGCTTTGTTTCACTTGGTTGTATTTTACTGAGTCATTGTTTCGAATACCAAACCAAGCCTGAATAACTCTTGCATACCTCACCATATTCTACATGTCTGAGATACTCTACTTGCATGTATTGATCATAATGAAATTTCATTACTAAGTCTTAACACATAGTTCCTGTTATGACTTAAAAAACTGGCATGCGAAAAACAAACATGGTCACATATATGATAATTATATTTGAAGTGACAATTACTTTGAACTTTTGGTTCTCAAACAAGACCAAGTTCAAAGCTACTGCTCATCTCCCATTTGCTCTATTTCATACCTTAGATTATAAATCTACTTTTGATCGCCTTTGAAGTACAGAAACAACTCTTAAAGCATATCCTAGGCATGGATGATGAATGTTTAACTTTACATGTTGACTAAACTGGCACACCCAGTTAATTAATTTGTGAAGACAATTACTAGAAACCTTGCAGGACAAAAGCAATACCTGTTAAAGGATGGACAAATCCAGTGTAAGGTCAATGATTAACTATCAATAGCACAGTTACTCACAAATCCCTGGTTGCTCTTCAATGAGCTATATGATGTATGTATAAACCATTGGAATGTCTGCTTGTCCATACTGGTATAGGTCATATAACATATGTATGATATGCTTCTGACATAAATCCAAGGAAATATATCCCAACTGTGGATGACACCAGGTAGCCTAAACTGTGAATGTGCTTTACTCAACACACTAATTGGCATATGCTCATTGGTCCCCAAATTACATTATATATACACACACACATAGAGGCATGTGCCTTCATAGTTAAAGAATGATCATAAGAGTGTGATTTTGATTCCTGGATCAGATAATGAATTGTGCTCTTGAGGAAAACACTTTATTTCACATTGCTTCAGTTCACTCAGCTGGGAAAGATGAAAAATCGTGTAACAAGCTAGCATTTTCTTCATGGGGAATATATATATATATGCCACAGAATCTGGGAAAACAGTTTTATGAACCTAAGGATCAGGAAGGCCCTTTGATCCTTTCATCTTTTTGTGTGTGTATATACATACATATATATATATATATATATATATTATATATATATATATATATGCATATATAGTACATGTATATGTATATATAGTACACACACACACACACACATGCATATTTAGAATGTTGAATATTATAAGCAGTCAGAGAATAGCCTTTGCTTTAAAAACTACAAAACAATAAGCTGTATAATCGACCCCAGTACACAAATGATACTTAATTTATCGACCCCAAAAGGATGAAAGGCAAAGTCAGCCTCAGCAGAATTTGAACTCAGAATGTAAAGACAGATGAAATTCCGCTAAGCATTTCATCCGGCATGCTAACGTTTCTGCTAGCTTGCCACCTTTAGATAGATAGACATTGATATATATGTATATATATATATATATATATATATATATATATATATATATATATATATATATATATATATATATTATATATATATATATATATATATACACACACATATCTATGTGTACACACACACATATATGTATGATATGCTTCTTTGCAGTTTCCATTTACCAAATCAATTTGCAAGACATTGATTATCTCAGAATGATATTAGAATACACTTGCCCACACAGCAGGGATGGAACCTGAAAGCAAGTATAAGCGAAATGAACTCTGAATCGATGCAACCATGTCTGCATCTGATATATAAACTTATGTTCTTAATGTAAAGTAGAATGGGGTCAACAATGTCTGGAAAAGATGAGTTGGTCATTTGTGGAGTGCCTGTGGTTGCTCAATCAATAATAATCTTAGGTTAAGTAATAATATGAACATCAACTACTTGTATGTGCATACTGAATAAGTTTCATTCAATTTCTGTTCTTTTTTGTTAATTTCATTCATTGGAGTTTGGCCAAGCTGGGGCACCAACTTCTAGTGTATAGTCAATTACATCGACTTTCTTTTCCCCACTTCAAGTATTCGTTTTATTTCACTACTAATAGAAGAATGTGAAGCAATGTAGACTGTGGTAGGAATTGAACTGAGAGAATGAAAAGCATAATAATAGAACACCACAACACATCGAGGCTGACGCTCTACCAGTTCTGCTATCTACTCACCATCTCAATTTTATTTTACAGTTTCAGTTTTATACTATTTTCATTTGTGTATCTATGTGCGTTTGCACATCTATGCGTTTGTGTATCTACTTGTTTACGTAATTGTGTGTTTGTGTATCTCTATGTTTATGTATCTGTGTTTGCTTCTCTGTGATGTCTGTCTATGTATGTGTACGGTGCGGAGTGTACATGTATCTGTCTTGCAATTAAAACTATAAATTGCTCTTTAATAACAAATTATTTCTCCATAATAAAAAGATAAAAAAAGAAAAAACAGAAAGAAGAACAGAAATATAATAAGAACAATTATATTTTTTTCTTCTCTTTTGGTTTTTTTTTTTTTTTTGCTGCAATTGATACAAGGTGTATCTGAATGATTCACAAAGTGTAAAGAAATATGAAGGAAGAGTGAACTTTGTTGAGATGTTGCAAATTGAGGCTAACTATTTGGTTTCGAGCCAAGTACATTTTGCGATAATGATAGAGCATTTAGACAAATGTCTGATACACTGTGTGATATATTTATCAAATTTGTAGTTGATATTGAATTAGACACAAATCAATATTGCCATCGAACTAATTAAACTCTCTTTATCTAGAATCTAATTAAATAAATGCTTTAGTCCAAATTGTCTTATTGCTAAAAGAATTGACACCAGAGTGAATATATTTAGACTCCATTAAAAGGAAGCCAGGATTCATTCAGAATTTTGACTTGTGGCCAATCACTGAGGCGCCTCAGTTCTCAAGTCAAAGTGTTCTTCCTCTATTTTATTTCTATCTGACGATGGATATCAGCCTATCTTTCTTTGACAGTTTACCTGAGCCTCTTTATCTCTATCAGCACACAGTTACTTGCCTACATCAAGGTGACAAAAAGAGAAAATTATAAATCCACTCCACTCTCTCTCTCTCTCTCTCTCTCCAGCACACTGTAATAGTCTTGAGATGTACCCAACATCTCTTAGAATGCACAAGAACTTCTCAAGTTTATTTTAGCCACTGCAGCTAAGGCCATATGGAACGGTGTATAAAGAAATTATTTTGAGTTTAGTTTTTAAATACCATCAGACACCATTCTGAAATTAGTAAGATGAGGAAAACTTGGATTCTTCACTGCTTCATCTATTTAACTTCCTGCCGCTTCTCACTGTCATTCTTGCCAACATTGCTACGTTTGTTTATTTGGCAAGAATCAATAGAATGGCAAGTAAAAGTTCCTTGTGATATTAGGTTACGTCTCTCCCTGTTCTGAGTTCAAATCCTGCCAAGACCGACTTTGCCTGTCATCTTTCTAGGATTGATAAAATGATTATCAGTTGTATATTCTCCACATTCAAGGTCTTGGATTATATGGAAGCATTCTCTCTCTCTCTCTTTGTTGTTGATGATACTGCTACATTTAAAAGAATTGGGTTTGATAGGTCTTTATCTAATTTTTATTTCTAAAATGGTTGTTGTCACTGTTCGAGTTGGAATTCATTACGAGAACAATCTTACATCTGCCATTTCTTATTTCTTTATTGCCCACAAGGGGCTAAACACAGAGGGGACAAACAAGGACAGACAAAGGGATTAAGTCGATTACATTGACCCCAGTGCATTACTAGTACTTAAGTTATTGACCCTGAAAAGATGAAAGGCAAATTCAACCTCGGCGGAATTTGAACTCAGAATGTAACATCAGACGAAATGCCACTAAGCATTGCGCCCAGCGTGCTAACATTTCTGCCAGCTTGCCACCTTCTGCCATTTCTTGTGGTTCTTATTGTTGCTATATCATGCTAATTGCTATTGTTATTTTTGTTGCTGTTGTTATGTAACAGTTGGAACATCTTGATCATAAATGAACTTGATAAGGACTAACATGGAGCTAGACAACAACAACCACAACAGCAATAACAATAGCTCCAAAAGTTGTATATTACAACTAATGTCGATAAAGTCCCATAAATGAATATGTGTGACATGTGCTTCAGTTAGATGGGTTTCTTCTGGAACTGTGATTCTCAACCATTTTCTTCTTATGGACTCCCTTCATCCCTGTTTCACTCAGACCCTCAAAACCATTCAATGCTTAAAAAATTCCTATTCATCATCATCATCATCATCATCATCGTTTAACGTCCATTTTCCATGCTAGCATGGGTTGGACGGTTTGGCCAGGGTCTGGGAAGCCAGAAGGCTGCACCAGGCTCCAGTCTTATCTGGCAATGTTTCTACAGCTGGATGCCCTTCCTAACGCCAACCACTCCGTGAATGTAGTGGGTGCTTTTTACGTGCCACCTTTGATAATTAAATATTATTGGGAATTTTATGAAAAATATTGTTAAAATATTTTGTGTATTGTGAGAGTATAACCAATTTAATGTGCATAAATTTTAATGAAAAAATCTTATATGGAGCCCTAAGGGTCACGTAGACCCCATTGAAAACCACTGTTCTAGAAGGTTGTAATTGCTGAGCCAAAAGAAATTTTACTTAATTTATATCCAGCCAAATATTAGATGCAATCACAAATCTGCAATCCTTGGCATTTTAGCCATTATCTTTATATGTTACAGAGTATGAATACGAAAGGCAAGATTGTCATAAAAGGGCTCAAAATATATAGGGAGATAAATAAATACAAGGGAGGTATTTTATCAATTGTCTGACTGACTTAACCCTTTCATTACCAACCCGGCTGAAACCGGCTCTGGCTCTGAGTACAAATGTCTTGTTTTCAAAAGTTTTGAATAAAAATCTTCCATCAGACCTTAGTCACAATTTATGTTCCTAACACTAGATGAATGATAACTAAGTTATTTTACTAAATTCTTTGTTATATTTAAAGTAATTGAAAGAAGCACAGAGCATCTCAAAATAAATACAGTAACAAAAGGGTTAAATACACCTTCTATCTCTTACTTGCTTCATTGATTGGAGTGTGGCCATGCTGGGCCACTGTTTTAAAAAAAGGCTTTAGTTGGACAACTTGATCCCAGTGCTTACCTTGAAGTCTAGAACTTATTCTATCATTCTCTTTTTGCCAAACCATTAAGAGCCATGGGGGCCATACACAGACCAAAATCAGTTGTCAAGTAATGGTTGGGGGGACAAACACAAATATGCACACAGATACACACACACATACATGTATGCATATATATATATATATATATATATGCACATACATACATATATATATAGAGAGATTTATATATATATATGTATGCATCTATATCTATATCTATCTATCTATCTCTCTCTCTATATATATATATATGTATGTGTGTGTGTGTGTGTGTGTGTGTGTGTGTGTGTGTGTGTGTGTGTGTGTGTGTAGAAAAGAAGTGTATTGACATGCAGGAAAAAATATAGGAGAATTTGTTTTGGAGTTTGAAAATGCACCTGAATCTCAAAACATGTAGTTGTTTTTAAATTTTGGAATAGATTTATTCAAATACCAAACTGATTTCAACAATTTTTTGATCATCAATAGAACAAATATATAAAGGACTAAGGAGAGTTTAAAGTTACAAGGCAAAAATTGGAAAACACGTTTAAATGATCAAATGATCAAATGTTCACAGAAATTTCAATGAGTTTCACAGGAATAGATAGTGATATAAGTGTAAATGTTCAGTGAAGATCATAACAAAAGAACATTATTAAAAGTTCAGTCATCATTAAAATTTCAGTGAATATAGAGATAGATAGATAGATAGATAGATAGATAGATAGATAGATAGATAGATAGATAGATAGATAGATAGATAGAGAGAGAGAGAGATAGATAGATAGTTAGATAGATAGATAGATAGATAGATAGATAGATAGATAGATAGATAGATAGATCGATAGATAGATAGATATGTTTCTTTATTAGCCACACAGGGCTGCACACAGATAGAACAAATTACAAGGTAGAGCTTTTCTTTTGAAGGTTAAAAAAAAAAAAAAAAAAAAAAAAAAAGGAAGGGGGAGTTTCGATCAAAAGGGATCGTAAAAGGAGAGAAAGAGGACAAAAAAAAAAAAAAAAAAAAGGGGGGGGTTAAAAAAAAAAAAAAAAGGGGGAGAGGAAAAAAAAATTGATCAATAGGGATCGTTATCACAGAAATGTCAATATGAAGTGTAAAGGGGAGGACAGGTGAGGTTTACCCGTGGAAAGAAAAGCCTACGGAAAAGACCACGGTAACCTCGGTCAATGAAGTCACAGATAGATAGATAGATAGATAGACAGACAGACAGACAGACAGATAGATAGATAGATAGATAGATAGATAGATAGACAGACAGACAGATAGATAGATAGATAGATAGATAGATAGACAGACAGACAGACAGATAGATAGATAGATAGATAGATAGATAGATAGATAGATAGACAGACAGACAGACAGATAGATAGATAGATAGATAGATAGATAGATAGATACATAGATAGATAGATAGATAGATAGATAGATAGATAGATAGATAGATAGATAGATAGACAGACAGACAGCTAGACAGTTGTATCTTTATAATTCAGTTTCTATCCTTGATACCAATCTTTAATCATTTGACATCATGTTAATAACACCTCTACCGTAGATAGTATCACAATAATCATTCCCTGCTTAATTAGTGATGTTAATTAGGTTTTTATATCTCCATAAATAAATCCATATAAAAACCAATCTAGTCCTCATCTCATAAGTTTGAACTTGTTTGCTAGAGATAGACCGTTCAACCGTTCACATTTCCCCAACTTTAAAATCTGAACATCATCAAAGTTTATAGCTAAAGATTTCCTATTTCTCTCCAGAAGACAATAATAAAATTTTTGCGGTTAATCAATGAAGAATATTCTGCTATCTCTATACCTGACACATATTTTGCTCTATCTCCTTTTTCCTCTTCCTCTTCTATTTCCTATGTGCGTGTGTGTGTGTGTGTGTGTGTATTTCACTCCTTTGCTTTTTCATTTTTCCCTATGTCTACATCTATATTTGTATGTATTTGTATGCACTTGGATATGTATAAGTATCAAATATACATACACACATGCATATGCACGCACAGACTCACATGTATGCAAGCATATACGCAACAGTTGG
>NW_021833531.1:0-2500 GCF_006345805.1 Octopus sinensis | reverse complement strand
TCACCTTTAAACGAAGTCTGCACAGTTTTCTTCAAGGAATACCAGATAAGCCACCCATAACTGGATACAACTCATTCAGCAAGAACTCACTACTTAAAGGATTTAGATAATCTTATCAGGTGGTACTATTAAGTTAGATATGGTCTGGACCAATCTTTGGTTGAAACATATCAAAGTTTTTCTAAGTTTATATATGTGTATATATATATATATATATATATATATATATATCAGTCAGCTCCTATTGGACCATCAAACCCATGTCAACATGGAAAACAAATGTTGAATGATGACACTGATAATGACAATGAGGATGATCATATACATCACTACACACACATATGCACATGCAAACATTACATACACACACACACACACACACACACATATATATATATATATATAAATACACACATATATATCATATACATACTGCTATATAGAAATTTGCAGACTACGTTTTCCTTAATGGTATGTCATTTCTAGAGAATTTTTGATTCATGAGATTATCTCACATTTTCCTTTGGAGTCAGTTGCAGTTGCCATTACATGTTTGTTTACTTTCTCTCAGAATAAAGACAATTTCTATAATCAAAAATTACTTTGTATCTGGCAACCTTTTTAGAACATTTGTTATATATATATATATCTATATATATATATATATCTATATACATAATATGAGAGAGAGAGAGAGATAGTAATATATATATATATCGTTGCTATTATGCAAAAGTGTCATAAGTCCAAAATGTTGCTTTTTCAGAAAACAAAAAACTAGTCTCACAATTCCATACCAAAACTTTGACAAATTTTGATATCTTGGCATCTGAAGCAGCTGGAGATGTGATAGTTTGACCAAAAGAACTGGGTATTGCAAGCAAAAATAAATATCGAAAAAAACGCATTTGGCCACATTTGGACATACAACAGTTTAACATAATAGCAATATATATATATATATATATATATATATATAACTGCAAGCATGCAGGCATAGCTGTGTGGTTAAGAAGCTTCAGTTGCTGCCATGTGGCTTTAGGCTCAGTCCCACTGCAAGGCATCTTTGTCAAGTCTCTTGTACTCTAACCTCAGGCTGACCAATGTCTTGAGGGTGAGATTGGTTGATAGAAACTCTGTCGTAAACACAACACTTGATGACTGGTGTAGTTTGTTTATATCCTTGTAACTTAGAGGTTTGGTAAAAGAGACTGATAGAGTAAGTACTACAGTTCTATATTTAAGAGATGAAGAATTATGTACATTACTTACACTATTTACATTATTTACATTCGACGGATATGTAAATAATGTAAATAATGTAAATAGAGTTAGTACTGTCTTAAAATTAAGTACTAAAATTGATTTGTTTGATTTAACCCTTTTATGTCAATAACCTAGAATGGCTGTAGTGCAACAGTTGAAACAAGTTCAGGATAAAAGATGTGTGTGTGAATGTGTGTGTATAAATATCTGTATGAGTCATAATCAGTTATTAACCAAAGTTTAAGAAAAGATTTTAATTTTGTCCACTGTGTGTGTGTATGTGTGTGTGTGTGTGTATGTGTATACTACAAAGTCCACTGTATCATCCACATGTCTTTCTGTATTCTTTCTTTACAAATATCATTTTCAAAGGATGTACACTCATAGCGATCCTTGTATCTTCTGTGAAAAACCTTAACCCTTTAGTGTTTGCATTATTCTGCCAAAATTAATCCTTTTTTATCCACATTGCCTTGAACTAATCTGGCATTATCTTGGTGCTATGAGATTTTGATGAGGTAGCTGTTAATTTTTAAAACGATATTGTAGGGTTGGTGTGAGAGACCAGATCTGGCCAGTTTGAACATAAAACAGGCAGAATACTTTTGGCCGGATATGGAAGGTTTAAATGCTAAAGGGTTAAATGTTTCCTGGCTAGAATTTTCATTTTAATGTAAGCTCATTTTCTATTGGCCCTTTTTTTCTTTCTCTTTCTCTCTCTCTCTCTTTGCAAGTGAAAATATCTTGTGGGAATTATTTCTCTCTTCTGAGTGAAGTACTTTAAAATAAAAAAAAATTTTAATATTTTTATGAACATATTTAAGATTTAATTTGATTTCAGTTTCAGCATTTAATCATTCTATATGTAGAATATAGAGAAATTAAATGAAGCTGAAATTAATTTAAATGCTAAAAATAATTACAGAACAGAAATTTTTATTTATTTATTTATTTTTTTAATTATTAAGAGGGAGAGAAGAAAAACATTCTGGAAAAGCTTTTCTCCCTGACAAAGGGAATGAACATAAAAAGCCCACAGAAATACATCATCATCACCATTATCCTCATCACCACCACCACCACCTTCTTCTTCTTCTTCTTCTTCTTCTTCTTCTTCTTCTTCTTCTTCTTCTTCTTCTTCTTCTTTTCTCTCTTCTTCTTCTTCATTTCTCTTCTTCTTCTTCTTTCTTCTTCTTCTTCTTCCATTTCTTCTCATTTCTTCTTCTTCTTCTCT
>NW_021833530.1:10000-28253 GCF_006345805.1 Octopus sinensis | reverse complement strand
TACATATATATATATATATGTATGTATGTATGTATATGTATATGTAAATGTATATACCATATATATTATATACATATATACATATATACATATATACATCTATATATACATATACATATAAACATATATATATGTGTGTGTGTGTGTACACACATTTTTTTTCTCTAGCTTAAGCTCAGAACTGTGGCCATGCTGATGCACCGCTACCATGCACTTCTCAGCGTAACACACACATATACACACATACACACACACGCGCGGACGCACGCATGCACACACATATATAGATAGAGAGAATGTTATATAAATATATGTATTTTATTTATTGATTTATTGATTTATTGCATTGGGTTGTCCGGAAAGTTCGTGCCGATTTTTAAAAGAGAGAAAAAGGTCGATAAATACTTGCCATTACATTTTTAATCAACAAAATATGAACCATTTTATTGCACAATGCGTCTCCATCTTTCCTTTAACTTGAAAATACCCTCTTCCCAGAATTGAGGTGGTTTCATGGCAAAGAATTCATCAAGGTATCTTTTTACGTCATCTAAGGAATTGAAATTTTTACCATTAAGACTATTCTGCAGAGACGTAAATAAGTGGGAATCCGAAGGAGCAATATCTGGTGAATATGGAGGGTGGGGAACACATCCCAGCCGAGCTGCAGCAATTTTGGTCTGGTTCCCAAAGCATCAAGTGCCGAAAATTAACTTTCTTATCTTCCATTTTAAAGGGTTACAGAATTAACACAGGTTATAGGAACATAAACCTTCTTCCACGAAAATATAGCTTAAACTGTGCTCTAAATGGAGTTGTAATCAAATCCTATGTTATGGACTCAACCATGTTCTAAAATTAGTCGAATGGTAAGCTACTATAAATCGGCACGAACTTTTCGGACAACCCAATAGTTTCTTGTTCTGATGACGATGGTTCTGCGATTTCTTACAGAGTCAAACTGAACAGTTGATTTGCTTACTGCGGTCAAGCGTATGTGCAGCACACAAGCTCACTTGCTCTATGGAGGCGAGCTTGCCTGCATATATGTACTGTGTGCCACGTTTCAAATGTCAATGTATACACAAAGGAATAGGAAGAAAGTTGTTTTACTCGAGAACACAACGCACCAAACGATCCGGTTATCAACCCAACAATCTCGCGATCGTTAGTGCCACACCCTAACCACTACTCGTACACACACACACACACACACACACACACGCGCGCAGACACGTACAGACGCACGCACGCATACACACGCACGCATACACACGCACGCATACACACGCAAACACATATATATATTTATATACAAGATAGAATGGATTGAGCAACACATTTTCTTGCATCGTACTACAAACGTTTCATCGTCACTTTACCATTGTCATTGCCGAATCATTATTATTATTATTTCAGTAATATTAGTAAGGGATTCTTCAGGTATAGATACAAAGATTGTGCTAAATCAAAACATATTCCACAGAATCTGTACCTCATATAGATTCTATTTTCAGACTTTTACTAACGTATAATAGTTAAAACTGATTCAACTAAATTTGGAGTTTATGGTCGAAAGGCCTTTTTAAAATTTTTGTAATTTTTTAAATTTTTTTTTATTGCTTTTTGCTTATCATTATACACGACATATGAAAGAGACGTCCTTGCAATAGGCGTCAGGGTTCCAATATGCCGAATTAAGGGTAAAAATATCAAAATATGGAGATATCCAGTAACAAATACAAAAGATGTATTTGCTATCATCGTAATAAGTTCAATTCCAAGAAAACTGTAGCACCACCAGGGGTGTTGGATTTCAGTTCAGGTATGCGAGTGCTCCAAAATAGTTCCTATTGGTAGAAAGAAAGTTTTTGGTCTGTCCAAGGTCTATTGTTAATATTTGATGGTTAGCCTGAAGAGAAAACATCGGAAACCAGTATTGTATGTATATATATACATATATATATATATATGTATGTATGTATATATATATACATATATATACATATATATGTATGTATGTATATATTTATACATATATTTATGTATATCCGTATTGTGCAATGAATAAATAATATTGATATTTATCTTTCATTCTTTCTAATTTTGGTGAAGGACCAGTGAATTTGGGGACAAGAGCAAAGCAATTACATCGACCACAGTACTTGACTAGTACTTTATTTTATAGACTCCGAAAGGATGAAAGGCAAAGTCGACCTCGGCAGAATTTGAACTCAAAACGTAAACAGCCGGAAGAAATGTTGTCAAGCATTTTATCCGATGTGCCAACGATTCTGCCTGCTCAACACATTAATAATAACAATAACAATAATAATCCTTTCTACTAAAAGCACAGTGTTTCACTGGTACTTATTTTATCAACCCTGAAAGGATGAAAAGCAAAGTCGACCTCGGTAGAATTTGAACTCAGAATGTAGAGACGGCCGAAATACCGCGAAGCATTTCGTCCAACGCGCTAACGATTCTGCCAGCTCGCCGCTTTAATAATAATGGTTTCAAACTTTGCCACAAGGGCAGCAATTTTGGGTCAGGGATCTCATCGAATTACATTGACCCCAGTGTTTCACTAATACTTAATTGATCGACCCCGAAATGATGAAAGGCAAAATCGATCTCGGCGGAATTTGAACTCAGAACGTAACGGGCGAAATACCGCTAAGCATTTCGTCCAACTTACTAACGAATCTGCCAGCTCGCTGCCTAATAATAATAATAATAATAAAGGCATATTGACAGAAATATTTTAAATGGAGGGTTTAGTCGATTACATTGAAGAGATCTCTTGAAATTTGTTGTTGATGGCTATTTCTAATTATTGGCCTGGAATGGATGAAAAGTAAAGTTGTCCATGGCGTGATCTGAACTCAGGACGTAAAGGGCCGAATGACATGCCACTATCCATTGTGTCTGGCGCGCTGACTGTTCAGCCAAATGATTACTCACTTATCAAAATCTTCTCGACACCATCAAAAAGTATTAACTAATCTTCATGATGCAGTACGACAAATATAATCGTATTTGTTATAATTTTTTATCTATTTTAATGCGTCTTCTTAAGTTCAGTAAGAAATATATAAATATAACTAGCAGTATCGCCCGGCGTTGCTCGGGTTTGTTTCGACCCTTTAGAATTAGAATTTTTGAAAGGTAAAAATTCTGCATTATGTAGCTTGTTATTCTCTTTAAGTGAACATTTTTCTGATTGAAATACACCGAAAAATAGCGACACAGCAGTCAAAAATCCATAAAAAATAGGGATTTTTCATAGAAAAAAGCACCTTTTTGATGTAAATAATTTGTGGTGTTGACATGGTTTGATTTGAATTTTTTCTTCTACGGAATGAAGAGCAAGCCTTCTTCTATCATACTCTCAATTTTGGTCAACTTGCGCCGCAGAGTCTCGGAGGAGATAGTGTTAGTTGAAGGCTACCAAACCTTCCACACACAGACAACTTCAGCTTTATATAGATTAAGTTTTGCAGTTTATTGAACATAGTTGCAAATTACAATATAATTTCATTATTTCTGAAACAATATTAAGAAAATGAAGAATGCAAAAGAGATGTGAGAGATATTTTTTATTTCATTTTATTATATTTTATTTTATTTCATTTTATTTTATTATTATATGGAGGACGATGTTTATTTTTGGAAGAAAGAAGTTAATTTACCCTTCGAATTTTGCCGGACACCTAATATGTTCTGCCATTTATTTCTTTTTAATGAAAATCAACGTGGAGAATCTAGTTTCGTACTGGAATACCTTATATAAATTCCGATACTCTTCTAAACAAATGAACCAAAAACTAATTAAAGAAACGTTAGCCAAATTTTTGTTCCAGAGGAGTGTCGCATGAAATTTCAATTAACGAATCCACTTCCGGTTCATTTAACTGTAACATTACTTCATTTTCTGGGCTTTATTTTTGTTTTTGATTTTGTTTCCTTTTTTTGTTGCTATTTTTGTTGCTTGTTTTTTTTTTTTACACTAAATAGAACCCTGATCAACATTTCTTTGGCATGGATTGGAGGAGATGTTCATTTAATCTTTTTTTATTAACCAATCATATTCATGAAATCTATCTTTAAAAGTCAATAATAACATCTCTTATCAATGGAAGCCGTTGATCTAGAAAAAAATAAAGCTTTATCTTATATCTATTTTTTTTTTTTAATTAAAAATAAGTGTCCGTTTCGAAATGTTTTCCTTTGATAATCATCTCAATTCACAATGTGAAAGATATTCATAACCCTTTACCTAATTTTTTTGTTAAATTCAGTAAAACTCCCACTGTTCGATGGAAGAAATTTTATATAGTTTACAATAATTATAATAATAATAATAATAATAATAATAATAATAATAATAATAATAATAATAATAATAATAATAATAATAATAATAATAATAATATAATAATAATAATAATAATAATAATTATAATATAAATGCCCTGATGCAGTACAAGCAGTGGCTCTCATAGCTTCTGATATTAACTGATTGGAAGTGTTATGATGTACATTGTTTCGTCTTGTTATAAAAGATGGGCTACAGCAAATATTCTGCTCAGTACCAGAGATTTGCTTGTCAGTTGCTTGACGTTAACCAGTTGAGCATGTCCTTTGGTGGCTGACGGTATATGCATCTCTGATCACGAACAGAAGTGGGGGAGCATCATAGCCATGTGTTGAGAGGGATTCTTTGGGGTTTGAATAATTCACCTTTGGAAACATGGGTGTTTAGTTCAACATCCTTAAAGAACCTTTATTCAGGGACGTTTTGAGCGGGATGAGTTACTCGACCAGAAGAAAATTCTAACTGGGCCCCACCTGCAACGTCATGTGCTGTTTATCTTGATATGAGATCACCATGTCGCGGACATATGGTTGTGATGCATGTGCCTGGTGTACCCTTATCAAACGGGTAGTCATGATGGGTATACTGGGCTTTGTATATTTTACCCCAGTGTCACTTTGATGGCATGCACTGCTCTCTCACTCAATAATAATAATAATAATAATAATAATAATAATAATAAATAAATCATTATCTCTGGCTGTCCAGTCCTGGCTAAGAAGGAATATATTCACAGACACGACAGAGTTGGGACCTACATACACTGGAATCTATGCCAACAGTATAGAATAACAGAAAAAAGATGGTATAAGCACACACCAGAAAAGGTCTCAGAAAGCGAGAAAGCAACCATACTCTGGGATATGCCAATACACACAGATAGAGAAATTAAGGCCGATAGGCCCGATATACTTGTCAGAGATCATGAAGAAAAAATGCTTTCTAATTGATGTATCAATACCAGCAGATGACAACGTTTCTCTGAAAGAAATGGAGAAACTTTCAAAAAAATAAAACCTGGAAATAGAGGTGGAACTCGAATGTGGAATCTAAAAGCAGAAACAATTCCTATCATAGTAGGCGTATTAGGTATGATAAAAAGATTTTCAGACAAATACATAACAAAAACACCAGGACTTACAAATATATATAAAGGGAAGATTGGTCTAGGTTTGAACTCAGAAAGTAAAGGAGCAGAAAAAATGCCACCTAATCATTTTGCCACCTAACAATAGTTTGTAAAGCGTTGTGACATGTGTTAGCTGGTATCGTTGTAAATATTTTTGTTTTTTGCTTTGTTTTCTTTTTCAATGATTACGTTACAGAGGGTGTTCGGGCGAAATTTGAGGATTTTTATGTCTCCTTTTTCTTTCTTCAAGAACAGCTTGATATATTAATGATCAGTCAACGGCGTTGGAGAGCATAAAGTTTGAAGCTGTAGTTGAGAAAAAGATAGCGGGCATGGCGGAGTGAAAGTCATCTGAGTATCGGAAAAGGGTTACTTGTATAATGATGATTCGTGCTGAGTATTAGAACGCCGACATCATGGCTGACTTCACCCTACCATCTTTGAACAAGGCCTTAGGCTCAATTGAGATAGTTATGTGAAGATGCTGGAATCTGTGGCTAAGCCCTAGCTGGCGACTATTGATAATGGAGGGTCATGTGTGTGACAGCAGGATTCGGCTCCTTGCCGTAGCCCCGGAAAAAAATCAGAAGTGATTGTCGGTAAATTTCTACGACATGATCAGCCCTAATTTCTGGCCTCCTAATTTCCTCGATTGTAATTCCATGTGTGGCTACTTTGAGTAAACTGTTATATACCTGTAAATGGATAAAAGTCTTAGAGCATGAAATAGGCGTGATAGAAACAAACCACTGTGACTTTTGTGTTCTTCTTTCTTAATCCTTTTTTCCCTTGTGGAGCATAGGCTCTCAACAGTTGTTTTCCACATTTTGCGGTCATTGGCGTGTTTCTTGGCTGCTTCCTATGCCAGGCCGGTGGTCCTGAGCTCGTCCAAAATGCTCTGCTTCCATGTCTGCTTCGGGGTGTCCTCACTTCCTTTTCCTATGCGGTTTCCAGTCAAGCAGGTTCCAGTCAACTTTTGTGTTAGGTGCTCCCAAAACAGGCAAAACTCAAGTCTCAGATATAACTAATTATAAATTGTGCCACCCAGTGTTCTTTCAAAGATTTGGAAGAGCTGAGTTTAAAATTAAGGGTATATGCTTCTCAACTAAACATTGCCAGTGAAAGCTATAATACCCCTAGACATAGCTTGACGTTGCTGCTCGGATTCTCTGGAACAATTCATTGCAGCCATTTAACATTACCCGTGATCTGTGACTTCCACTAAATCAAACATCTTTTATCTTTTACTTGTTTCAATCGTAAGACTGCAGATTTTTTAGTTGAATGAATCGACTCCAAGACATAATTTTTTTAAAACCTGGGACTTATTCTATCAATCTCTTTTGCCGAACGGCTGTTATGGGACGTAAACACACCGACACCGGTTGTCAAGCAGCGATGGAGGGGACAGAGACAGAAAGACTCGTACAAATACATGTGTGCATGTGTGTGTATTGTTTACTTGTGCCAGTTATTTGACTGCGGCCATGCTGGAGCACCGCCTTGAAGCATTTCAATCGAACAAATTGACCCCGGTACTTATTTTCTTTAAGCCTACTACCCAATCTATCGGTTTCTTTAGCCGAACCGCAAAGTTACGGAGACGTAAACACACCAACACCGGTTGTCAAGCGGCAATGGTGGGGACAAACGCAGACACAACGACAAACACACAGATATATACATATTTATACGACGGTCTTCTTTCAGTTTCCATCTACCAAATCCGTTCATAAAGCTCTGGTCGGCCAGAGGCTATAAGTAGAAGACACTTAACCAAGTTGCTTGGCAATGGGACTGAACCCAGAACCATGTGGTTGGGAAGCATGCTTCTTACCACACAGCCACGCCTACGCCTATATATATATATATATATATATATGTGTGTGTGTGTGTATACACATACACACAACACAACATCATTTTATGTTTATTTTAATTTGTAAAGGTTTTATATTTTTATTTAGTTGACATTTTTATGTTTCAGGTTCCATGTTTAATCACGCCATGCACAAAAGAAGCTTTGAAACTGTCTGAATTTCAAAGAGGCCGTATTGTGGGTCATTGTGGTGGTGGACACAGTCAGCGTAAAATCGCTGAAAACCTTGGGATCAAGGAGTTAACTAGGACCCTCTGACAGGACACTTCTCCTTGTTAAGAGAAAGGTGGAGGATAATCTTTGGAAACAAAAGATTCTTCTATATTTCCTGGCGCTTCCTCAGTTCTGTGTTTAATTATTCTGGATAGAGATACTGGAACTAAAAAAAAAGTTCATCTCTTTGCTCCTCAAACTCTTGGTATCTTTTGTTTTTTACTTGTTTCAGTCATTGGACTGCGACCATGCTGGGGGTGTCGACTGTTGTACTTATTTATTTAAGCCTGATATTTCTTCTATCTGTCTGTTTTGCCGAACCGCTATCTAACGGGAACGGCAACACCAGTTGTCACGCAGAAGACAAGCACAGACATTAAGACACAAAAACACACACACATACACACACACACACATACACACACACACACAAACACACACACACACAAAAACACACACACATACACGCACACACACACACACACACACACACACACAACATACACGACTGGCTTCTTTCACTTTCCGTCTACCGAATCTCCTCACAAGACCTTGGTCGGTCCGAGACATTATTAGAACACACCTGTCCAAGATGCCACCCAGTGGGACTGAACCCTGTTCCATGTGGTTAGGAAGCAAACTTCTAACCACATAGGCACGCCTGCTGCGTCTATATGCCACGCCTGGGAACTAATAACTTTCCCCCCAATACCATACAATACAATACAAATACTCGCTCTCGGCTAATCAGGTTCCAAAAACTACACGCTAAAAACCAAGTTTATATTAAATGGATTCGCAAGACTCTATACGTTTCATGTTTATTTTTAGCAGAACATATTTTCTTCTTATTTATGAAAAAAAAATCTATTGGTTTCTTTAAGTATTCCGGATATTGGTTATCTAAATGCCGTTTCATATTTGATGGTTTCATGCACTCGAGTGATAATTCCGTAAAGCAAATAACGAATAACGTTAAACGATTATTACCACTGACGGCAATGAAGCCAAACTTCTAAATATTCATTGCAATGTCTACGGATCCTCATAGTTTCCATTTTGTTTTTATTTCCACAGTTCTTTTACAACGTTTAATCTTTTATTAGTGATATCTTTGCTTGAAATAGGCTGAACGTTAATTGCTGTTTGTTCTTTCTATAACCATTTATCCATATTGAAAATGAAAACGGTTCTTCCTGATAAAATGAATTAGAAAAAGAAAGAGGAAAAAAATCAATAAAGAAATAATTCTGATAAATAAATTAGAACAGATCTTGATTTGATTCGATGATAATAAATAAGAAATCTTGTTAATACTCATCAACATCAATAAGAGTGATTGTTCAGGGCAGGAGATATTTAAAGACACATCCGATGTTATATGTACAGAGTCAGTATATATATATTTGTGTGTGAATGTGTGAAGGTGCGTGGTCCAGTGGTTAAGGTGTTGCGTTCATGGTCTAGCGATCGTTCTTTCGATTCGCACACCGAGCAACATGTTCTGCTTTTGAGCAAAACACTTCGTTTCACGTTGTTCCATCCCACTCAGTTGTAAATGGTTAACCCTGACACCAGTGATAACCCTGTGAAGGATTAGCCTATGGATTAGGGGGGAATGTTGGCCTGCTTGCCTAGCAAGCGGGGTGAAATTGTTCGAAAGCTGAAACGATGCAAAGTGCATAGTGACCAGCGATGTATAATAGCATCGGATAGCCTGGTCGACCACAATCACGTGGTGTAAGTATGCATATATGTGTGAGTGCATGTATATATGAGAGTGTGTGCGTATGTATGTATGTAGTAAGCATTCATAGTACACTGTGTAAGGCGGCGAGCTGGCAGAAGCGTTAGCACACCGGGCGAGATGCTTAGCGATATTTCGTCTGTCTTTATGTTCTGAGTTCAAATTCCGCCGAGGTTGATTTTGCCTTTCATCATTTCGGGGTCGATAAATTAAGTACCAGTTGCGTGCTGGAGTCGATATAATCGACTGGCCCCTTCCCCCCAAAATTTCGAGCCTTGTGCCTAGATAAGAAAAGATTCATAGTATACTGTCTGTATTCAGAGAATTAGTTCCTCTTACGATTGTTTCAACATAGCGCGTTCGTTGTCATCTCCCATCTTCCACGTGTACAAGGGAGACAACCTTGTGTTATTGTAGCAGCGGCGTCAAATATAATAATAATAATAATAATAATAATAATAATAATAATAATAATAATAATAATAATAATAATAATAATAATAATAATAATAATAATAATAATAATAATAATCCTTTCTACTGAAGATAAAAGACCTGAAATTTGCGGGAAGGGGAGTAGTCGATTACATTGACCCCAGTGCGTAACTGGTATTTATTTCATCGACCCCGGAAGATGAAAAGCAAATCGACCTCGGCGGAATTTGAACTCAGAACGTAGCGGCAGACGAAATACCTATTTCTTTACTACCCACAAGGGGCTAAACACAGAGGGGACAAACAAGGACAGACAAAGGGATTAAGTCGATTACATCGACCCCAGTGCGTAACTAGTACTTAATTTATCGACCCCGAAAGGATGAAAGGCAAAGTCGACCTCGGCGGAATTTGAAGTCAGAACGCAGACGAAATACGGCTACGCATTTCGCCCGGCGTGCTATCGTTTCTGCCAGCTCGCCGCCTCTTCTTGAATATGGTAATAATAACGTCAACTTCGCCTTTCATCCATCCTTTCTCTCGTTCTCTCTCTTTCCCTCCCACTCTCTCTCTATATATATATTACAGACACACACATATAATAATAAAGGATAAAATCGTTAAAGATTTTATCAGTGGCCAGCATATAAAAAGACCTATTAAGGTGAATTTATATATAGAGATTTATAATAGTATGAAATGCCATTATAAGTAAGGGCATAGAAGAGACATCCCTATGCTGAAAATAGACGCTAAATCTGGGTATACTTTGCTGATGAGGAAAAGTCATTAGAGCAATCCAAAAATTGATCAATCTAAGGCTAACTGTTCTATTATTTTATGAATTTCTGTACGCCTACTCCTTCGATTTCAACACGTGTGTACTACAAAAAAGTGATAATTTGAAGTGATTTGACGATTTAGCGTCTATATTTACTATAGACATAATCTCTTCTATATATATATATATAATTATATGGATAATATATATATATATATTGAATTATATGGATAATACCATACTAAATTCTGGTGCCTTTAACTTAAGTACCATATTCAACTGAACCTATATATATATATCAGCACCACTCTGGAACCGTAAAATGCGCTAACTGTGAGAATGTTGAATACGATACCTTGCGGAATTTGATCAAATCCTACTGTGGCCAATTTTGTTGATAGATATACTGTCGCCCGGTTTAACAACACTACTTGGTGCCATTGTTCTCAAGTTTGAAGATAATTTCCCCATACCTTCTTAATAATTACAAAGACCCTGTGAATGGTCAAGGGTACTGTCTTCTGTCTTGTCTAAAATAAAATTTTTAAAAAGACAGCAGCAATAATATTTTAGCGGTCATTCCGCACTCAGATTCACTAATCAACTAAATTCACCCAATGACATACACCATTATTTCGATCAAGATTGTTTAAAGTGCAACACTCAAACATGTTACGTTGTGTTAGTTTAAGATTATGTCTTCGATAACGTTCCATAGTTAACTACGGCTATGTTACATTATGTTATATTTTGATTGTCTTCGATATCCTTCCATAGTTAATTAAGTTTGTCCTTGGAAATAAAAGCGTAACACTTGAACACACAATGCGACAAGCAGAATAATATTTATAGAAGAGAACCGAGAAGATTGTTTACATAGAATTTCGTTGTTACACTGAAATAGTCGAGCGACTAGTAATTAAAAACTTTCTTTACAAGTTCCTGCCGTCCTTATCTTAATGAGCATAGAAAAGAACAAGAGCTTATCATAGTCGTTATCACAAAGACCGAAAAGCTGTTTTTGGCTTAACGAGGGTTTGTTTAGACAACGTTCGGCTGTTACACACAGCTTAGGTTAAGTTACCAAATAACAGCCTTGTCGCAACGGTTCCGCTTTTTCGTGCGCTGTTGTTATTATACTTGAAGAATCTTAATCGAATGAATTGATCCCAGTACTTACTTTCTTAAGCCTGGTAGTTTTCCTGCCGGTGTGTGTGTGTGTGTGTGTGTGTGTTTTTTGCCTAACCGCTGAATTACAGGGACGTAAACAAACCAACACCGGTTGCCAAGCAGTGAGGAGGTGGGGGTCAAATACACACATTTGTACACACACTCACATACACGCACACAGACACATAATATATATATATACGATGGGCATCTTTCAGCTTCCGTCTACCAAATCTACTCAAGGATTTGGTCGCCTCGTGGTTATATTCTGTTTAACTCAACCCAAATATTGGGTTGAGTTAAACAGAAAAGAAATAAACAGTTTAAAATCTCGTCAATAGCTGAGAAGCTCAGGACTCAAAGTAGATACTGAAAGATCTCTAATTGCAGCTCAAGATCAAAACCTTCGCACCAGAAATCACCAAAACCGTGCAATGAAAAGAAATACTGCAGAATATGTGGTGATGGAGAAGAAACAATAAACCATATTGTCTCTGGCTATCCAATCCTGGCTAAGAAGGAATATATTCACAGACACGACAGAGTTGGGACCTATATACACTGGAAGCTATGCCAACACTATGGAAAAGGTCACAGAAAATGAGAAAGCAATCATACTATGGGATATGCCAATACACACGGACAGAGAAATCGAGGCCAATAGGCCGGATTTAGTTGTTAGAGATCCCCAAGAAAAAATGTCTTGTAATCGACGTACCAATAACAACAGATGACAACGTTCCTGTAAACGCTCCTGTAAAAGAAACGGAGAAACTCTCAAACTACCAAGATCTGGAAGTAGAGGTAACTCGAATGTGGAACCTAAAAACAGAAACAATTCCTATTATAGTATGCGTATTAGGTATGATAAAAAAGTTTCAGACAAATACATCACAATAACACCAGGACTTACGAATGTATAGATAACATACAGAAAATAGCACTACTGGGCACCGCACACATCCTACGTAAAACACTTTCAATACAGTGGAAATAAGAGCATCACAACAAACCACAGCACATACCCAAGGCACACAGAATTGTGCTCAGGAGTGCAGTGAAAGCAGGTGATAAAAATAAGACTGCTGAATAAAAGTGCCGATACTGCAATGATGGGATGGAAACAGAGGACCACCTAATCTGTGGGTGTAAGGTTTTAGCAGTACGAATCAAGACATAACAGAATTGACCAATATCTACATTGGATACTGTTTCGGTATAATAAAATCAAAACTGCTGACAAATGGTACAAGCACCACCCTTAGGCTGTAACTGAGAGTGAAAATGTAACAATTCTTTTGGACTTTCAAGTATGTACAGACCGGACTATCAAAGCAAATAAACCAGATATTGTTGTGAAAGACTAAAACAAATAAAATATGTTTATTGATTGACATGAGCATACCCTGTGACCATAATATCTCAGCAAAAGAATTTGATAAGCTCAGAAAATATAAAGATCTGCTAATCGAAATCGAAAAGATGTGGCATCTCAAGACGGTTACAATACCAGTAACTGTAAGAGCATTTGGAATGATCAAAAGAGGAACTAAAAATTGTTTAAGAATGACCCCTGGCTTACCATCTATGTAGGAAATACAAAGATTTGTCTTAAATGGTATGTCACAATACTAAAAAGAGCATTGTGATTATGAATTTTCCTTCTTTTCCCCCCTTTATTTTCTTTGTTTATCATTATTATTTTTTAATGTTTTCCTTTTCCTTTTTATCTTTCTTCCCCTTTTTCTTTATATCATGACTTTGTAAATGAACAATCTGGTGTGTTTCTTCTAATGGTCTACCAATGTATACAGTGCGTTTCTCTGCCCTAGGTGTCAGTAAGACACTCAGTAAGAAATGGAAACAAGTGAAAGAAGATGGTAATGAAAATAATAAAACTAGTAATCCTTCCTACTAAAGGCACAAGGCCTGAAATTTTGAGCGAGGGGCATAAGTTGATTACATCGACCCCAGTGCGTTACTGGTACTTATTTTATCGACTTCTAGAGGATGAAATGCTTCGGCGAAATTTGAACTCAGAACATAAAGATGAACGAAATATTGTTAAGCATTTTACCCAGCCAACTAACCATTCGGTCAATAGTAACATATTGTGGCTAGGTTACATATGTATGGATTATATAATAATAATGATAATGATAGTAATAATAATAATAATTATAATAATAATAATAATAATAAAAAATCATGCCTCCTCATTGATATGACTGTCCCAATCGATATATACGTATCTGTCAAGACCTACCAAAAAATGAGCAAATATAAAAATCTTGAAATAGAAATTAGCAAAATGTGGAACCTGAAGACTAAAACAAAACATGTTGTCATAGGTGCCCTGGGAATGATAGCAAAGGGGTCTGATTGCTACCTAGCTCAGATGCCAGGAAACCCAGAAATTCAAAAGATAGTACTCATGGGAACTGCCCACATCCCACGCAAAATACTTTCTATGTAATCTCAAGTTTTAAAACAAACATAATTTTCTTATGATTCCTTAAACATTCTCTAGAACAACACTATGTACAAAACCAAATATATGGCACCCTTGGCATAACACCAACATGAATTTCCAACTTGTTGTCTCTTGAAGGCTCTGGGTGAGACTCGGAGCCAACTTGTACAAATGTAAAGCAAAAGTCAAACATAAAATAATAATAATAATAATAATAATAATAATAATAATAATAATAATAATAATAATAATAATAATAATAATAATAATAATAATAATAATAATAATAATAATAATAATAAAATTAAAAAATAATAATTAAAAAAAAAACAAAAAACCTTTTTTTTAGACATTCATTAGTACCCCCCCCCCCAAATATATGGCACACTAGGCATAACAACAACATG
Source organism: Octopus sinensis (assembly GCF_006345805.1). Lineage (NCBI taxonomy): Eukaryota > Metazoa > Mollusca > Cephalopoda > Octopoda > Octopodidae > Octopus > Octopus sinensis. The sequence goes on along the minus strand of NW_021833530.1, from coordinate 13,641 downwards.
AACTTCCAACCTGTTGTCTCTTGAGGTCCCTGGGTGAGACTTGGAGCCAACTTGTACAAATATAAAGCAAAAGTCAAACATAGAATAATAATAATAATAGTAGTAGTTATTTCAAATTTTTGCCACAAGAGCAGCTTGTGAGAGGAGGGGATGAGTCGATTATATCGACCCCAGTGTCCAAGTGCTACGTTATTTTATCGATCGCAAAAAGATGAACAGCAAAGTCGACCTCGGCGGAATTTGAACTCAGAACGTAGCGACGGGCGAAATACAGCTAAACATTTCTTTCAGTGTGCTAACGATTCTGCCAATAGTAACATATTGTGGCTAGGTTACATATGTATGGATTATATAATAATGATAATAATAATAATAATAGTTAGTAGTAGTAGTAGTAGTAGTAGTAGTAGTAGTAGTATAGTAGTAGTAGTAGTAGTAGTGGTGGTGGTGGTGGTGGTGGTGAAACGGCTTTTACAGAAGGTTTTGTGTACATATAATTTACTTGTGTGTCCACCCAATCAAAGTTATCAATTTTTATTGCTAAGTATTGCTGTGACAGTCGCTTAACTTATCTCTTTTGATATGTTTTCAATTCCCTTTGATATTATTTAATTATCCTGACCTAAAATCGATTCATATGTCGCGACATCGGCTGTTGCATCAATTTTTATTCGTTATTTCAGAAGTCAACAATTATCTGTTCACATAATTTTATAATGTTCCATCATGGCCGAGCTTTTTATCCAGTTTTGTTGTTGTTATTTTCTCAAAATTATTTTATTGATATATCATAACATTACAATTTTATTATTTTTTCCTGTTTTACTTTCAACTCCTCATTTTCTTTGTTGCTATTTACCTTAGATAAGTTCTGATGTCCTGACAATAGTTTTCACATTGTTATTTCAAATTATTCAATAACAGTTACACACTTGCGTGTTTAATAATAATAACAACCTGAACAGCATCAACAACAACAACAATAATAATAATAATATTAAATGCCCTGATGCAGTATCAGGCGCTGACTCTCATGGCTTCTCATTTTAACTGATTGGAAGTGTTATCATGTACATTGTTTTTGTATAAAACATAGGCTACAGTAAATATTGTGTTCAATACCACAGATTTGCTTGTCAGTTGTTTGACCTTAACTAGTTGAGCATGTCCCTCAGTGGCTGACGATATGTGCACCTCTGATCACGAGCAGAAGTAATTGGGGAGTATCATAGCCATGTGTTGAGAGGAGTTCTTTGGAGTTTGAATAATTCACCTTTGGAAACATGGGTATTTCGTTCAACATCCTTAAACAACCCTTATTCAGGTACTTTTCTGCTTGACCAGAAGAAAATTCTAACAGGACCCCACTTGCAAGACCATGCGCTGTTTATCTTGATATGATAGCCTCCAATGATAGTGTTTGGAAACGCCACACAGGGATGGCAAAGAAACCTTACAGATACCGAGTCACTCTGCTTACAAGTAGGAGCTCCATGGCAAACGCTCCTCTATCCACTGCACTTTCTAGCTTCATTGCTTGGAAAAATCACGCATTTGATCAAACTCGATTGCATGGCCTGCAACGGTGGCATTTGCTGTTAGAATTGCATTTGCTATGGCTGGTTTCTTCATATTATATTTTACTATTATTGGAATTATTTCCGATGTTGTTATTGTAGCTGCTGCTGCTGTTGTTGTTGTTGTTTAGCCCCAGGTCAGATCTGACCGAGTAAAACTAAGATCAATGGTACTCCAGCCACGAACATTCACAGGTTAAAGAAAGCGATATTTGTCCAAGATAACGCGCAGGAGAATCAAACCCGGATTCTTCCGGTCTACTACGCCTACACATATATACATACAGGGTGTCCATAAAGTTTCTTTACAATTTCAAAAATTTGTTACAAAATCAAATAAACAGAGAAATCTGTGAAAATTATTACAAAATAAGGAGTAGATATTGAAGTATTTTTGTCTCATTTAATACATCTCTACTTGGGTACTGCTAGTTGCACGAAGTCCATCAAGGCAGTTATCAATTTCTTATCATGTTCACTGTAGTGTAGCCTGATCAATGATGGCGATGGCATCAGTGACCCTTTGCTTCAGGTCGTTGATGTCCCGTATTATTGTCTGATACACGATGTCTTTAACATAACCCCATAGACAAAAGTCTAGAGGAGTGATATCCGGCCAACGAGGTGCCCAAGGAATTGGGCCATCTCTTCGAATCCACCGGTCTGGTAATGTTTAACTTAGGAACCCACGAACATGTAGTCCCCTATATGGTGGTACACCATCTTGATGGAAAATGATGGTTGGTTGAAGATCACCCAGTTGTAGTGCCACATATTCAGACAAAAGGTCAAAGTAAATATTTAAGGAAATTGATCTCTCTGTGAAAAAAAAAAATGGCCCAATGATTCGATTGTACCAATTATTCGATCCCACACCAAACATTCACCATTGGTCTATCTCGGTGAAGTTCCCTAATCACATGGGGGTGTTCTGATCCCCAAATACTCACATTATGTGTGTTCAGTTTCCCTGAAACTTCAAAGGTTGCCTCATCACTAAAACAAACTCGAGTGAAGAACACTGCATCGTCAGAAATTCGTTCCGGCATGTTAACTGCAAACTCTTTTCGTCTTGGTTTATCATTTGGTTCGAGTGCCTGTAAGAGTTGTGCTCTGTAAGCGTACAATCACAAGTTCTTGAGTAGAACATTGTGTTCTGTTAAACGTGACAACTGTATCTGTCTGGCAACAGTAAGTATGGACTTTGTAGAACTAGCAAAGGCTTGTCTAACATGAACGATGTTTTCCTCAGATAATTTCGGTCGTCCACTTCACCCTTCATCCAACGCCGTTCCTGGTTCCATAAATTCCTGGTGCCATGTACGAATTGACGGAGGTAATGGTGGATGTCTACCATTCTTAACCCTGTATTTTCGCTGGGTCTGCGTGTCCGATTTTATTTCAGTAAACCACGATACACTTTCGGCCTTTATTTGATGAGTAGCCATTTTTTAGGCTTTCATTTCACTGAACCTTTTCCCTTAATAGAGTACCTGAAAAACACAAATGCAATGCAGTTAAAAATCTTTCGTAACCACTGAGTCCAAAGAACAAATCTAATAAACATATTCCATCAGTTGCTTTTGTAATAAACTTTTGAAATTAAGGCGGCGAGCTGGCAGAAACGTTAGCACGCCGGGCGAAATGTTTAGCGGTATTTCGTCTGCCGTTACGTTCTGAGTTCAAATTCCGCCGAGGTCGACTGTGCTTTTCATCTTTTCGGGGCCGATATAATCGACTTAATCCGTTTGTCTGTCCTTGTTTGTCTCCTCTGTGTGTAGCCCTTTGTGGGTAGTAAAGAAATAGGTATTTCGTCTGCAGTTACGTTCTCTGTTCAAATTCCGCCGAGGTCGATTTTGCCTTTTATCCTTTCGAAGTCAATAAATTAAGTACCAGTTGCGTACTAATCGACTTAATCCATTTGTCTGTCCTTGTCTGTCCCCTCTATGTTTAGCCCCTTGTGGGCAATAAAGAAATAAGAAACGTTAGCACGCCGGGTGAAATGCCTAGCGGTATTTCGTCTCTCTTTGTGTTCTGAGTTCAAATTCCGCCGAGGTCGACTTT
>NW_021833530.1:0-7500 GCF_006345805.1 Octopus sinensis | reverse complement strand
AGTAGTAGTAGTAGTAGTAGTAGTAGTAGCAGTAGCGGCAGCAGTGACAGTGGTAGTAGTAGTAGTAGTAGTAGTAGTAGTAGCAGCAGCGGCAGTGATAGGAGCATTAGTAGTAATAGTAGTAGTAGTAGCAGCAGCGGCATTAGTAGGAGTATTAGTAGTTGTAGTTGTAGTACTAGTGGCAGTTGTAGCGGCAGTAGTAGTAGTAGTAGTAGTAGTAGTAGTAGTAGTAGTAGCGGCAGCAGTGACAGTGGTAGTAGTAGTAGTAGTAGTAGTAGCAGCAGCAGCGACAGTGGTAGTGGTAGTAGTAGCGGAGTGGCAGCGGTAGTAGTAGTAGTAGCAGCTGTTGTTGTTGCAGTAGTAGTGGCAGCAGCAGCAGCAGCAGCAGCAGCAGTAGTAGTAGTAGTAGTAGTAGTAGTAGTAGTAGTAGTAGTAGATGCCATCCACGGCAGTACACGTCTGGCAATTTTCTTCATATTTTTATTTGATTGCCCCAGGAGGAAGATCGAACAGGAAGGTCGATTTCGATGGGATCTGAACCCCATGAAAAGAACACGAAGTCATTCTGCAACACGCAGAAATCTATGCCCCTCCCCCCCCGCTTTGCCAAAAGTACCCCCCCCCCTGTTTCTTTCTCTATTTCTTCCCCCCTCTCTCTCTCCTTCTCTCTTTCTCCCTTCCTTTCTCACTGCCTTCTCTACTGGTCCTCCAATGTTCTTTGCTACTCGGAGCTAGATATTCTCGACTCAGCCCTATCCAGATACTCCCGATTCATTTGTGACGTCTCGCCGGTTTTCTGTAGTTTCTCTAATTGTCAGTAACCCGTATTTTGCCTATCACCACATGCATTTCTAAAGGCGGTGCTCCAGCGTGGCCGCAGTCAAATGACTGAAACAAGTAAAAGAGTAAAAGAGAGAGTATTCCCTACACACCCAACATTATATATATATATATATACATACATATATATAATATATATATATATATATAATATATGATAAATTATGTGTGTATGCATATACATACATACATATATATATATATTATATATATATATATAGAGAGAGAGAGAGAGACCTTGGGATTTGAACTTAAATCGTGAAAGATCAGAGAAAATAATGCGAGTTTTTTCCCTTCGATTCTCTAAAGATTCTGCTGATCCCTGGCTTGTGAATGAAGATAGAGAGGTGAAAGAGTAAATAAATTAAGGGAATATTTGTTGTACAGCCCACTTTTGAATCCATGCTCTGCCTGTCTGTCTTTCTCTCTCACCCTTTCTCTTCCTCTACCACACCCCCTCTCGTCTCTCTCTCTCTCTCCCTCCTCCCTTTCCTTATTCCCTTATTCGTATTTCCTCTTACTGCATCACTTACATTTTAAAAATAGTTTGTTTCTATTTGCTGAAGAAGTGTCCGGACCAATCCGTATTATTAGAACGCGTTCGGCATTACTAGCAACGCACACACACACACACACACGCACACACGTAAATGCATACGCTCACGTGTACACAACACATACACATATACACACACATGCATAATATACATGCACATACGCACACATATATCTTATTATTTAAACGAACAAACTTCTTTCGCTAAGGTAAGATCATCACCGAAGAGGCGAGCCATCAAGAGGATCTATATATTTTTTAAAATTTATTTTACTTGTTTCAGTCATTTGACTGCGGCCATGCTGGAGTACCACCAGGACTTGTTCTTTGTAAGCCTAGTACTTATTCTATTGGTCACATTTTGCCGAACCGCTAATTTACGGTGATGTCAACACACCAGCATCGGTTGTCGAGCGATTTTGGAGGGACAAGCACAGACACACATACATATATATATATATATATATATATACGACGGGTTTCTTTCAGTTTTCGTCAACCAAATCCACTCACGAGGCTTTGGTCGGTCCGAGGCTATAGTAGAAGACACTTGCCCAAGGTGCCACCAACCACATGGTTCCGGGTTCAGTCCCACTGCGTGGCTTCTTGGGCAAGTGTCTTCTACTATAACCTCGGACCGACCAAAGCCTTGCGAGTGGATTTGGTAGACAGAAACTGAAAGAAGCCCGTCGTATATATGTGTGTATATATATATATATGTGTGTGTGTGTGTGTTTGTGTGTGTGTGTGTATGTTTGTGTGTCTGTGTTTGTCCCTCCAACATTGCTTGACAACCGATGCCGGTGTCTCTACCTCCCCGTAACTTAGCGGTTCGGCAAAAGAGCCCGTTAGAATAAGTACTAGACTTACAAAAAATAAGTTCTGGGGTCGATTTGCTTGACTAAAGGCAGTGCTCCAGCATGGCCACAGACAATGACTGAAACAAGTAAAAGAGTCGAAAAACGAGTTGCCTAGGACCTGAATGCCTTTGCTCGTATGCTCAGCACGTTGAAGACTGTCTACAAACAAAACTCAACAGCAACAGTAAACCAGCTAAATCTTCCTCTTTGGTGGTTGTTATTTATTTCTGTTGATTAACACCAGGTCAGCCCTGATCAATCAGGCAAATCATTAAAGGTCTTCTAGCAAAGACGGGACGCTCAAGGCTGGAACGCTTTCGATGAGAAGCCTACCCGATGAGGGCTGCCACGAAGCTACACAACAACGACAACAGCAAAACTATTGATCTCTTCTAATTTCTAGATTTCTTCACCTTTGGTTTGGAACCATCACCTTAGTTCCGGATTCCCTGAGCTTACCTCTCGTTTAATACAAATATAAATAGTGATGGCCACGTTTGGAAATCCTTAATGATTTTTGGTCTGCTTTATTAGGGTTGAACAGAAGCTAAACATTAACTACATTAAGATGGCGAATTGTCAGAAACGATAGAGTGTTGGACGAATTTTCCTTGCAGTATTTATTTATTCAGCCATGCTCTTTTCTGGGTTCAAATTCCGCCGAGGTCAACATCGCGATGTAACGTCCTCGCCAGTATATTCTAAGGCGGCAAGCTGGCAGAAACGTTAGCACGCCGGGCGAAGTGCTTAGCGGTATTTGGTCTGCCGCTACGTTCTGAGTTCAAATTCCGCCGAGGTCGACTTTGCCTTTCATCCTTTCGGGGTCGATAAATTAAGTACGAGTTATGCACTGGGGGTCGATGTCATCGACTTAATCCGTTTGTCTGTCCTTGTTTGTCCTCTCTGTGTTTAGCCTTTTGTGGGTAGTAAAGAAATAGGTATATTCTAAGGCGGCGAACGAGCAGGAACGTTAGAGCAATGGTGGCTTGCGTGATTTATTTCAGGATTTTCTGTTCTGAGTTCAAGTCCAGCGGTGACCCGCTTAATCTGTCGCTTGCTTTAGCTTTACGATCTGACACTTTGGATGCCATTAGCGGAGTTCACTGCGTTGCAAGCAGGTCTTCGTTTTAAGGACAACCGCCCGTCAGTCAGTCTCAGAAGCTGTGTTAAGTATCATGGATAACACTCTTGTCCCCCTCCTGGATAAGCGCTGGAAATAAAAAGAAAGGTAATATTAGATAAGATAAAATATAATCGTTTTAGTAAAGACTGACTTATCAGGTAGCGTAGTACTTGGGATACGCTTTTACCTGGAGGAAATGAGAGGTAATGCCTTTTTCTCATAGCTACCCATGTGGGCTAAAGATCTGAAGATCATCCAGAGACCCAACAACATTAGCAGCAACAACAGCAGCAATGAAAACTGCAGCAGTAGCATCAACTTTAGCGTTATATTAGGAACAGAAACGATGCAAGTAACAAGCGTGGTAGAATTACTAATAGCGTAATAATATCGAAACGAACAAAACAGCGATAGTAAGTGCAGCAGCACTCTATAGAGACTTCTCAGTAGCAGCAACAGCAACAGTGCAAGCTACAACATCAACAGCAGCAGCAGTTGAGGCGCAATGGCTCAGTGGTTAGAGCAGCAGACTCGCGGTGGTAAGAACGCGGTTTCGATTCCCAGACCGGGCATCGTGAGTGTTTATTGAGCAAAAACACCTAAGCTCCACGAGGCTCCGGCGGGGTGGGTGATGAACCCCGCTGTACTCTTTCGCCACAACTTTCTCTCACTCTTTCTTCCTACTTCTGTCACAAAGCAGAGGAACCATGGTGTAACCAACTATGGTGTAGTAAAAGTTTCAGACCCTAGTCTAGATTGCGAATCCTCTGTACCCCAGGATGGTTCAGCTCTCCACCCATTGAAAGCCACCGTTTACAGAATGAGGATAACAACGTAGCTTTCGCGCCAGTATATCGCGTGTGGTGGGTGGATCTTCAATTTGCCACACGCATTCTTAGTAGCTTAGAGTAGGCTCGAATTAGAGATTATTCTTTGTGGCTAATGACATGAGTCCTGATTGGAAGAAGAAGAAGAAGAAGAAGAAGAAGAAGAAGAAGAAGAAGAAGAAGACAGCAGCAGCAGCAGAAGCAACAACAACAGCAGCAACAAAAACAGAATTATGTGTAGCAGCAGTATCGGGTAGATGTCAGCAGGAAAAAAACTACATAAGTGCTCTCAACAGCAGCAATAACAACGTCAGCATATGCAGCAGCATTACCAACTGGATGGCAGGAGCACCACCACCATCACCAATGACGCCACCATCAGCAACAACAATAAAAACAACAACTACAAAAACAACAACAGCTGTGAACAGTGAGGTAGCGATAGCAATGAGTGCTCAACAGAAGTGGTATCTTCTACAGCAGCAATAATAACACAACGGCATCCAACGGCGGCCAACGGCAGCAAATGTCAGCAGCAGTAATGACTACTCAGCAGCTATGATAACAAAGTCATAAAGAACAGCATTTAAAGTGCAACAGCAGCGGTTGCGGGAAAATCGCAACAGCAGCAGTGAAAGCAACGGCTGTAGGGAGAAAAAACTTTAGCAGCAGCAACAGCAACTACAACAACAGCAACAGACGCTAGACAACTTCAACAGTACCAACAACATCATCTGCAGTAGCTACAGAACTGCAGCACCCACAGTAGCTGTAACGATATCAGCAACAGCAGTAACGAAAACTCTACAGCAGCAGCAAGAAGCAGGAGCAAACAGTAGCAACAGACGCTAGGAAAGAACAGCAGCAACAGTAACAGTAGCGGTGGAGGTGAGGAAATAGGAACATCAGCAACAGTTGAGAGATACCAGCAACTAGAGCAACTAGAGCAACTAGAGCAACAGCAGCAATGATGAGAAATCGGCAGCAACAGCTGTGACAATAAAACAGCTGCTACAACAACAGCAATAACAGTGACATCAGCAACAGTTGGGAGGAAAAAGCAGCAGCAATAAGAAAACAGCAGTAACATCAACAGCAGCAATGATGTGAAGACAGGATAACAGCAGCAGCAGCAATGATGAGAAAACAGCGGCAAAAGCACAAGCAGCAATATCAGCAGCTGCAGCAGCAATGATGAAAAAACGGCAGCAATAACAGCTGTTTTAACATCAACAGCAGCAATGAGTTGAAGACAGGATAACAACAGCAGCAGCAGCAATGATGAGAAAACAGCAGCAAGGCACCAGCAGCAACAACAGCAGCAGCAATGATGAAAAAACGGCAGCAATAACAACTGTTACAACATCAACAGCAGCAATGATGAGAAAACAGCAGCAAGAGCACCGCAGCAACAACAGCAGCAGCAATGATGAAAAACGGCAGCAATAACAACTGTTGCAACATCAACAGCAGCAATGATGTGAATACAGGATAACAACAGCAGCAGTAATGATGAGAAAACAGCAGCCGAAGCACCAGCAGCAGCAGCAATATCAGCAGCAGCAATGACAAGAAAACAACACAATAACAGCAACAGTAATGATGCGAAATTAGCAACAGCAGCAGTATCAACATCAACAGCAGCACTGACATGAAAACTGGATTAAAACAGCAGTAGCAATGATGTGAAAAAGGCATAACAGCAGCAATGACGAGAAAACAGCAGCAACAACATCTGCAGCAGCAAGGATATCAGCAACAGTAACGAGAAAACAGCTACAGCAGCAACAATGACGGCAGTAGGAGGAGGGGTAAAGCAGAAATATCAGCAGTAACGGATGCAGCAAAAGCAACTGCAACTACAGCAGCACTTGGGATCAACAGCAGCAGCAACAAAAACAGCAACGACCGCACCATAAATAGTAGCAACATCAGCAGCAGAAATGGTAGTAGCGACCGCATAATGATAACAGCACCACTGACAATACCATCAGCAACGTTAGCATTACCACCACCACCGCCACCACCGACACCAGCAGCAGCAGTGGCAGCAACAGCAGCAGCAGCAGCAACTGCAGTAGCAACAACTCAGCAACAGTGATACAAGCTACGAGAACAGCAGCGGTAATACTGAGAATCGACAAAAGCAACAGAGGAAAAGAGAGCGCGCGCGAGAGAGAGAGAGAGAGAGAGAGAGAGAGAAGGGTGGAAGGAGGGAGGGTGACTGAAAGAGGAAGCCTACGCTGATTGGTTAACTTCTATGTCACTTATCGATCATGTGGGGTGTGGTAGTGGGAGTGAGGTGGGAGTGAATTCGTGTTAGGTCAAAGACATGGATAATGGAAACGTACAGTGTATATGTGTGTGTGTGTGTGTGTGCGCGCAAGAGAGTGTGTGTGTGTGTGTGTGTGTGTGTGCGCGAATGTGTGTTATGTATTCGTGTGTATGCGTATGTGTACGTGTCGGGGGCGTGCGTGTAGTTGTATAGGAAGTGTGCAAATGTGTGTATGTGTGTATGTGTGTTATATTATATATGTATATTTATATACATATGCATATGTACATGTGCATATATACATATATATATATTCATACACATACAATATTTAAAATATATATATATATAATATATATATATATATATATATATTTATTTATATATATAGATAATATAATGCCATTCACACACACACACACACACATATATATATATATGTAAACTTATGGCTATAAAAGTATGAATATGTCCGAATGTAGAGATTAGCGTTTAGTTCTCTGAAAGGGTGTATATGTGTGTATGTGTTCATGTATGTTTGTATGAAAGTATGTATGTATGTATGTATGTATGTATGTATGTATGTATGTATGTATGTATGTATATATATGTATATATGTATTTATATATGTATGTATATATGAATGTAAGTATGTATGTATGTATGTATGTATGTATGTATGTATGTATGTATGTATGTATGTATGTATGTATGTATGTATGTATGTTTCTATGAATGTATGTATGTATGTATAGGAATGCAGTTTTGCAGATATGTGTATGCGCATGTATATGTGGTGTGTTTGTATGCTTGTATATATGTGAGTGTAAGCTTGTGTCTATATACCTATGATTGTTAGTATACTGTATGGTGCATAATTAACGATACCTATCTACGTATATTGCTGTGCATTTCTTCCGCTACCTGTGCAAAAAGCAAGAACAAAAGAAAAAACTGCACAGGTACTGACACACCACACACATATATTCTCGTGTGCACAGACACAGGTATAACCATA
>NW_021833529.1:17500-25000 GCF_006345805.1 Octopus sinensis | reverse complement strand
CACAACCGCTACCACGATGACGACGACGACGACGACGACGACGACCACCACCACCACCACCACCACCACCACCACCAACACCACCACCACCACCACCACCACCACCACCATCATCATCATCATCATCATCATCATCATCATCATCATCATATATATATTGGGTCATCCCATACATAATGAAGCTTTTTATATCCTTTATTTTTCAAAATAAAGGTAAACAAACTTCTTTCTTAATCTAAAATATGCTCTCCTTCCTTTATAACAATGCTTTTCCATATATCTGGTAGACTCCAAAGCCCGTCTTCCAAAATTCACATCTCCATGACGGAAAATACTCCTCCTGTGCTGTTCTGACCTCGTCTACAAAATTCATATTTTTTTCCATGCAAATGATTTTGAAAACTGTGGAATGAATGATAATCAGATGGCAGAATGCTCGGTGAATATGGTGGACGGGGCCCACTTCCCATTCAAACTGCTCTAGTCTTTGTAACATCATCCTCACTGTATGTGGCCTTATGGAAAAACAGCTTTCGTCTTGAAACCAAACATGGTCATTTTCCAATGGCATGCAGGTGTTGATGAATGGTTGACAGACCAAATCCAAGTTTCTCTGTTTGCTTCGATGGGAATTTGTTCCACCAGAGTTTGCAGGACGTTCTCGTCTAGCTCTATCGATCTTCCAGGACAAGGCTGTATTTTCCTGTTCGACACTGGCGTACGTTTATTGTCCGATCCCCATATACTACATTAATATTTCTCGCACATTTCGCTGCGTTGTTACTTTTATTGAACTCATAAAGCAAAATATGCCGAATATGTTCCTTTGTCACTTACTTTATAGCTTTGAAAAAATAACTGTTAAAATCGAAATACACTCTTCAAAACTTGCACTAAGAAAATGTAAAAATTAAAATTTACTACAGGCTTTTATAGCAAGTTAATGCAGGTAGTTTATCTCGCCCGACCTCTAATTTTAGTCCATGCAATTGTAAAAAACTACAATATTTATGGGAGGCCCCGATAACATAATATGTTATAATATATATATGATTATACCATATGAGAGGTATGATGAATAAGTATTCAGACTAGTGCTATACAAACAAAGCTACAACACGTACCAATTTGGCATTTAATCTCCTTCAAAGTAGTCCCGTTCGGAAACCTCACATTTAATTCAGCGTTTTTTCCATTGATGAAAGCATTTCTGGAACTTGTAATCAGCAGCTGCCTCGTCACATTCACTTTGGTTTCCTCGATGTCCTGAAATCTTCCTTTCGAGTGGGATTTGATTTTTGGGGAGGGGTAAAAGTCGCAAGGGGCGGGCGAGATCTGGGGAATACGGTGGCCAAAAACTGCTGCACAAGTTGCGCTGAATGCGTAGGTGCGGTTCACGGTGCAATTGTCGCTCATTGGCCGCATGCAGTTGTGGCCTTTTCCGACGAATAGCAACTCTCAAAATGCTGAAAAACGTCACGGTAGTACTTCTTGTTTACGGTCTGATCAGATGGAGCATACTCATTGTGAACAATCCCCTTGTAGTCGTGGAACATGGTCAACAGTGTCTACCACTGTTAAGATAGAGCCTTTGTTTCGGGGTCATAGCCATAGACCCACGATTCATCACTCGTTATGCGCATTTTCAAAAAATTCTCATTGTTCTCGACACAATCAAAGAGATCTTGTGCAATTAAAACCCGAGTGTCTTTTTGGTCAGCTGAAAGCAGTTTTGGCACTAACTTGGCAGAGATGCGTCTCATACCCAAATCTTCAGTGATAATGAACTGAACTGAACCATAACTAATCTGCACATCCTCTGATAACTCACGGATGGGGCTTCGACGATTTCCCCTGATACAGCTTGGCATCAGTGACGTTGCAACTCATTTCTATAGCTGTGTGAACTGGAACAATGTCAAAATACACAACACATAGATCCGGTCTGGGATTGTGAGTCTGACACTCTAACCACTGAGCCATTCTATCTTTCTTATATTTAAAGCAAAAGAAAGGGGCTAAAACTCAAGACCTAATAATGGTCAGAGATACATCTGTTCCTAAAGTAATCCATCATTTGAGAATAAGCATTACGAGGATCTATTAAGGGATATAGATGGCGGCATTGACCTCCTGGTGAATAGCCATTGTCACAGCACATCAATAGCAGGGCATGGTTAATGCTGACGTAACATAAGGTCAGTTGAAGGGGAGTCATCATGAACATAGGAATCCTCATCATCTGGTAAAATAAAGAATAGGTTAAAAAGAAAATCAATATCATAACTGTGCCCTGCTGAGGGAACTAAGAAGGAAGCTAATAAACCTCAGCATCCAGCGTAGGAGAGCTAGCTGCTACACACATGTTGCAGCAAAATACTTTTAAAGGTTTTTCTGCCGAGAAAGATTAAAAGGACAAAAATAATAAGAGCTAATTAGGGTATTGATGTTGTTAAGGTGACACCGAGCAGTATTCTGAATTCGTCAAATAATTAAAATGCCGTGTTTTCATTAGCAGGAACTAATTAAGTGAACCAGAACCTACCTCGCGCCTTGACAATTTTGCGGAAACAATGAATGTCATCCACAGCAACAGCAAGACTAAACGACTACGAAGTCCCCTTTCAAATCTGTCAACTGCATCTACTTAGGAAGATAAAGACTAGATAGGAACGGAAGATATTAGGCTGACCTCTTCGGAAGAAGGGAAAGCTCGAGGCACTACACATCTCCAAAGAAGAGTACGACATAGTGTGAAAAATAAGGCTTTTTTTCTGTGGGCTATTTATGAATCGATTGAAAAAATACAAACTGTAGCCACACAAAAATGAGCCTGATTCTCGGCCATTTCTTGTGCCGAAGACAACTTTAGCGTTTACACGATATGATTCTGTAGAGTATTGTGAATAATTCATGACTTGCCGTCACATTTACTAACATCTGTATTTGGAAAAATAATTGAGTTTGCCACAATCCTGCAAGCGGTAAGATCTCTGTCAGTCGACCGAAGGATATTCCTGTTAAGATGCATAGGATGACGCCTCTAAGTGATCACATGATTTCCTGGAAATATCAGCTACATTTCGTTCAGCCAATGAACAGAAATCCTTGGAGAATATAGTCCTGTTTATGTAAATAGACATAAGAATCTCGGCAGGAATGGTCCGTCTGATCATGAGCATACACTGACTCAGGGATAAGAATACAAAGCAAAACAAAAGGAAAGAAGGAAGATATCCGTTATGTGGTTGGTCGACCTGCTACAAGTGGAAAGTTTGTAGAGAAAAGCTCCTCTCAACCGCACGATACTATTGGACAAAGAAACAATAGAAACTCGCCGGACCCTCACGTCCTTGATAATTCGTCATAAATATATTAAGATGAGCACGGATGATATTCTTTGGTAATATTTTGCCTCCTGACAGCAAAGTGTTGTTTCATCATCATCATCCGAAGAAGAAGAAGAAAAGAAGAACAGCAACAACAATATAAATATCTTATAAAACTAGACATTATTATTTACGTAATTTTTTTCCATTTAGTACAGAACCCTAACAGCAGCGTGATGATGTTCATGCTTTTCCACGTGAGTTAACGTCAAAGGTGTTGTAGGGAAATAATAATAATGGTACACGCCTCCCACTTCACGAGTGGAATGTGAGTGTCACTACAAGTAAGGTGACGTCGGCTTGCATTAAAAGCGTACGTAGAGTAGGAGAGTACGTGTAGACTGTGTTGATAGTCATGTCTGTACTGAACTAGTAATTATACCGAGTGGACGTTATAACGATCCATCCTTTTGAGGATAATAACAGTGTACGACTGGGAGGGGGTCGTACAGTGCCAGATAGAACCATTCTATTGACGACTTCGGAATATAACAATATCTGTCAGAGGCACAACCGTCGTACAAAGATCGCCTTGTAAAAGAGTGGTGTGAATCAATTTCAATTCGTAAATAGGAATGCTTTGAGTTGTCTCGCCTGTCCCTGACTGTCAGGTACACCCGGCGCTTTGGGAGAAGATTTTCCACTAGGCCAAATCGTAACATACCGAGAAACACACTGACCATATCCGTTAAGCATGTGTTGATAATGTTTATGAAACTAGCGCTGCTTCGATTTCATACCTGAATTTGTTTTTATGTATGCATTGTCCGGGAATACCCGCAAATTTCTATATCTTCGGAATCTACATAGTCCGATGTATATTTATAGAGAATTTCAGTAAAAAATATCCATTTTCTTGAAAGTTAAGACGAATTGAAGTGGACTCCGGTGAATTTTGCGAAATACTCCCACCCTATAAAACACTTTTCCCCTAAATTTTTGTAGATTCATGATATAGCACATATTTGGAGAAAACCTTATTAAAAATATCCATTTTTCTGAAAGGTATGATCATCCAAATTCGGAGGAGGGTGGCAGAAATCTGTAGTTATGCTAATTTGTCTACAATATCGAGGTCAGCCAAGAGAATGTCTCTGTCCAGGGAAAGAGAGATACCCTTCTTAACAAGAAGGGCAAGAGAGGTGCAAGAACATTTCCGGCACCAGGATGAACAGTATAGTTTCTCTGCAAAAGATGCTGCGTAACAACAACAACAACCTGATCAGAAGCTTCAAGACTGCGCTTGAAACAATTCCACTTGACTCCCTGGATTACAAGGTAGTTATCTGATCAGACAAGAAAATATCTGCTCAACATGGAGGGAGGTTTAATGCGCCAACAGCAAATGAAATAGCTTTGCTTCTGGTTGGGCAAGAACATGACAAGTGTGACATTGTCCTCCATCTCAGAGACAACACACTGACAAACACAGTACAACTACGAATGGGAGCTCCCAAAAGTACCACACTCACAGCATTCTTCAAGCTCTGTCAAGATGAATTTGCAACAAAACTGCTATACAATGAAGTTCCACAATTCTATACCTGGTGCCAAAGCGACGTGCACTTGGAGCACCCACTTATCAACCGGGAATCAAGAAATCAGACATACTTAGCAGAGTCTATGTTGTCCATCCCATATATTCAGAGTGCCACTATCTAAGGCTTTGATTACATCAAGTGAAGGGACCCACATCATTTACAGCCATACGTACGGCTGATAACACAGTATGTCAAACATATCGCCGGGCTCGCCATCTCAGAGGTCTTCTGGAAGATGAGGCACACTGGGATGTCACTCTGACAGAGGCACAAATGTGCAAGTCTCCATTGCAGCTGAGAAACCTCTTCTCCATCTTGGCAACATGATAGGTGAGAATGTCTTCATTCCAAGGATACCTCTCATCTCAAATGATCTCTTCCAGTTCAAGAGAATGCAGTTTCTTGCCAAACTTAGCTTTCAAATGTCTATCAACAAAGCACAAGGTAAATCTCTAATGGTGGTGAAACTTAACCTCCTTCATCCTTACTTCTTTCATGATTAGCTGTATGTTGGATGTTCTAGAGTTGGAGATGAAAAGAACCTCTTTATTCTCAGTGATAAACATGGCAGACAGAAAGTAGGTATATCAGTTACTAGCAGTTGAGATCTGCGTTATCTATACGGCATTTTAAAATTTCATTAAATTTTCATTAACCCGGGCAACGCCGGATATTTCTGCTAATATATATATACATATATGTGTGTGTGTGTGTGTGAGTGTGTGTGTGCGTGTGTGTGTTTGTGTGTGTGCGTGTGTGTGTGTGCGTGTGCGTGCGTGTGTGTGCGTGTGTGTGTGTGTAATATATTGGCCGGACTAAATCGTTTCCATATTGGTATTATTCGGCAGTTACGATAATGCAAGGAAGTGCATTGTGTCTAGCGGTGTACAACAACGACCGATAGCCTGGTCGCTTCCTAGTTTCTGGCTAAAAGGCACACGGCAATACATTAATTAGTGATTCTTGAGTAAATTTTGTTAATGGCAATCATAACTGAGATGATGATGATGATGATGATGATGATGATGATGATGGGGACGATGATGATGATTATGATTATGAGAGCATAATGCGAAAGCTGATGACAACGGTACACATAATAATGATAAAGACGATGATGTTAATGGCACTGATAAATATTAGGACAATGATAACGATGATGATGATGATGATGATGATGATGATGATGGTGATGGTTGTGGTGGTGATGATAATGATGATGATGGTTGTGGCGGTGATGATAATGATGATGACGACGAGGATGATGATGATGGTGATGATGATGATTATCTTGTTGTTGTTGTTGGTGGTGGTGATGGTCATGATGATGATGATGATAATGACGACGACAACGACGGCGACAATGATAATGTTATATGATGTTGTAAAATGTTGATGCTCAATTATTCGTCCGTCACAAAATCGGACCCGAGGGAGCAAGAAATCGCTTAGATCTTTTAATGTACATGTGAAGCTAGTCTTCAAGTTTAGACCATAAATGTTTCCTGTAAATTAGTAAATAGGTAATAAAAAAATATCCGTTTAACATTCGCGTGTGCGCACGCCTGTGTGTGTGCATATATGAGCCAATATCTGTGTATGCATATATATATATATATATGATGTATTAATATCTATATGTATATATGTATACATATATGTTTAAATTTACGTATATATATATATATATATATATATATATATATATATATATATATATATATATATATATGTGTTTGTGTGTGTGTATGTATGCATGTATGTATGTATATATGTATGTGTGTCTGTATTTTTAAAATGGTGGCAGTAACTTCGAAGTTTTGCGTAAGTTGGTTTATATAAACGTATCAAAGCAGATTTCCGCGAAAGTTTTAATTCACAGACACCATTCTAGGAAGAAAAACAAACATTTAACTGAGATCCACGTTCTCAGTTCTTTGTTTAATTATTGAACCTTGAATTTATATGCTTAAAAAGCACGTACATTCATTATATGTGTGTGTATGTGTGCGTATTTGTATGCGTATTTGCGTGTGATATTTGTGGATACTATTTCATCTGTTGATCAACTTTCATCAGCTTCTTCTTGACTTCACTTATTTACCTCCCCTGCTTTTCTTCTTCCTCATCAATGATGTTACCACGTCATAATCTCTAAGATTAACCACCAATTTCCCCACCTCTATACAATTCCTCATTTATATCTAACTCTACCTTACATAATCTACATTACTCTATTATGTCCATTCTAATACATATCTATCTTTCTATACCGAGCAAATAATTCACGAGAAAAATATAATTCACGAAAAAATACTTTGCGAAGATACCATTGACTCTGTTATTATCTAGTGTAACAATTAAAATTGATAATAACAGGCGATTGCAGGTCTCCCCATCCTCAAACATTAAATAACTGAAGGATTAAAATTAATCAAAGGACATACTAAGTATCTTTGCTACATTCACCCACCTTTCTTTGAAACTTTCACGAGACAAAACCTGCCTCTCCATTCTCGCCTTCCTTTTCAAGTGGTACTTGAAAAAGTTGATGAGCAATTGGCCATAGA
>NW_021833529.1:0-12500 GCF_006345805.1 Octopus sinensis | reverse complement strand
TATAGGGAGTACTACTGATTTTAAAAATAGATATAGGGGCTCAAGAATTCATTTATTCACGTCTATATAAAAACTTCCACGACATTAGCATCATACATTAACCACCTCATACAGTCTAACATTGAGTATAATTAACGATGATCGATAATTACTGAATCAACACCAAAGAACACATATACTAAATCGTATAGGCTTTGCATCAAGGAATCGAGTAGCATACTATACGCTAGTAATAGAAATAAAGACATATTAAATAAAATTACAGACATTTTAGTATGTTGTAAGCATAGTGTCTTATAATTTTCTTAAACTTCAAAATAAAATTTTTTAAATATAAAACTGTAAAGCTTTTTGAAAATACTATCTGGATTAGATAGTATGCACAAATCTAAAGTCTTAAATAATTTCTTTCTTATTAGTACAGAGTGGAATATTCCCAATGGTTTTTATTTGCATGAATAACTAAAGTTAACCTTTCAATGATTTTCATTTCTTATTTAAACGTGAAAATCTTGAACTTGAAAATCTTCAGAAAATCTTCGATACTTCAGAAAACTGAACTTTCACCATGTAGTGCCTTACTGATTTTTGCTGGATTTTACCTCGATAAAGGAACCCTGAGGAAGGAGGGCTGAATTTCGAATACTTCGTACAACCACTTTTTTGAAACGGCTGCAAGTTAGGTAAAAAATTTTAATCGCCTCTTCCAATTTAGGTTTTTATTTTTCATGTTTATATTTGTATTTCATTGTTATGTTTATATTGGGTTATAAAGGTCACCAAATACTTGCGATTACATTTTTAATGAACCAAATCTGAACCATTTCGTTGTACAATACGTCTCCACCTTTCCTTTACCTTGAAAATACCCTCTTCCCAGATTGGGGTGCTTTCAAGGCAAAGAATTCGTCAAGGTAGTGTCATCTAAGGAATTGAAATTTTTACCATTAAGACTTTTCTGCAGAGACCTGAATAAGTGGAAATCCGAAGGAGCAATATCTGGCGAATAGGGGAGGGTTGGGGTAACACATCCCAGCCGAGCAGCAGCAATATTTGTCTGGTTCCCAAAGCATCAAGTACCAAAAATGAACTTTCTCATCTTTTATTTTAAAGGGTTACAGAATTAGCACAGGTTATAGGAACATAAACCTTCTTCCACGAAAAGATAGCTTAAACTGTGCTCTAAATGGAGGACAACCCAATATTTCTATATCTTTATCATGAAACTCTTAACATAAATATATGGATATTCGTATGGAATAATACCTCATGTGCTACATCTGAATTTTCTTGTCTGAATGTTTTAAGACAAATATTCTGAGTTCAAATTCTGCCGAGGTCGACTTTGCCTTTCATATTTCGGGGTCGATAAATTAAGTACCAGTTACGCACTGGGGTTGATGTAATCGACTTAATCCGTTTGTCTGTCCTTGTTTGTCCCCTCTATGTTTAGCCCCTTGTGGGCAGTAAAGAAATATATATTAACTTAGCATTAGAATTCTTCAAATTGTATAAACATTGTTTGCATCATTCGAAAGAGAAATAAATTTTGCATAAGGTGTAAAAGATATAAATAATTTGTATGGTGTTAGTAATAAACTATTTTGTAAGAAATAGAACTTTTATCGTCGGTCTTAAATATATTTTCGCCGGTGTATATATCTCAGGTCAATCCATAAGTTCTGTCCGAATTTTGGATAAAGAATCCAAGTGATCAAATGTTATATTTAATTGAAAGTTAATCATCAATGTACTTTCCTTGATTATCTATGACTTACTTCCATCTATTTACAAGCTTTTTAATCCCATCAACGTAAAACTCTTTTGGTATCAAAGCGAAGAACTCTGAAATGTCAGGTTCGACCTCCTCCTGGCTTGCGAAAGTTGTGTCCCCCTAATAATTCTGTAAACTATGAATCAAATAGTATCCTGAAGGAGTAAGGTCGAGAGAATAAGTTGGATGAAGACATTTTTCCAAACCGACCTCTTCCATCTTCTGTGATGTGATCTTTGCAGTGTGGGGTTGCGCATTGTCCTGATGAAACATCGCTCGTTTTCGACTCACTAAAGCGGCTCTTTTTTCCTTCAAAGCTTGGTTCAAACGCTCTAATTGTTGACAGTAGACTTGAACATTGATTGTTGCATTAGGTGGTAACAATATAAAGTGAATTACGCCTTTGCAATCGCACCAGATAGAGTAGAACTTTTTTCTCATGAAGTTCCCTTCTCGGTTGTGGTTGAGCATTTTCCCTTTTACCAAGCCACTGTTTACGACGTTTAACATTTCGATAGAAAATCCATTTTTCGTCACAAGTCTATCGAAAAATGAGTTTGCGAGAATGGAGAGAAAAGCAGATGTCAACTCAGGTTGCTTTCGGACAATACATGAGGCACCTATTTTCCAAGTTTAGGAATCTTTCCACGTTGTTGAAGATGACGATGAACTGTTGTATGGTTTGAAGTAAGCTTTATTGCCAATTCTTCAACTGATAATGATGGATTTTCTTCGAGTAATGCCTCAAGGAGCTTATCATCAAACTCAACTGGACATCCTATTCGATCTTCGTTTTCAATTTTGCAAACGATCTCCTGCAAGTTCTTTCATTCAAGCACTTTCCCATAAACTGAGTGTATGTTTTGAGTCACTTCGGCTGCATAGTTACCTTTATTGTACTCATAAAGAATTATATGTGCCTTAAATGTTCCTTGGATACTTCCATGTTGAAAGCGTTTTAATCAAAGCAATTTTAGGGTGTCCACGAAGTCTGGGTACATGGAATAAAATCATAACATAAACAAATATAAGAAATGATAATTTTCCCTTTTTACTTTTGTTTAAATTAAATTTATAAAATACTTTACTTTTCTAAATATATTTGTTATTTTTTCTACAGATGATTGAATGATGACTATGTCTAAAGAAGAAAGAATCCCAGATCGAATCATGGATCTGTCTAAAGAAGAAAGAATCTAGTTAGTATAATTAAGTGGACGAGAGGGATGGTCTTATCGCAAAATTGCGGAAGAATTTAATCTTCGACACCCTTATAAGCAACCTATTTATTTTACTGCCGTCGGGAAATTGATCAAGACATTTAAAGAAAGAGGCAGTGTTTTGGATAAACCCCGTTCCGGGCGACCAAAGACTTCAGATTAAACGAAAGAGGCTGTCATGGTTAAAGTTTCTGCTAGCCCAAAGAAATCACTTCGTCGGACATCCATGGTGTTAGGTGTTCCAAAACCAACCATCCACAAAATGCTGGTTGAGGAAAAGTTTCATCAATACAACTTACAGATGTTGCATCACTTAAATGAAGACGACCCTGATAGACGAAAGTAGAGGTACGAATGGTTTTCAAATAAATTGGATGAAAATATCAATTTTACGAAAAACTTTGTTGTTCAGTGACAAAGCTACGTTTTATGTAAATGGGGAGGTCAACAGACAGAATCTTCTATACTGGTCTCGAAGTAATCCACATTGGATGGATCCATCCAAACAGCAAGGCAGCAAAAAGGTGATGGTGTGGTGTTGTTTGTGGAAAGCTCATGTTCTAGGATCCTTCTTCATTGAACATGTAACGGATGAGACTTATGTAAACATATTGAGAGACAAATTAATATCTCAAATTGAGCGCCTAGGCGAGGGCCTTCCGAACTGGTTTCAGCAGGATGGGGCCCCTACCCATTTTGCCACAACTGTTAGAGATTGGCTTAATGACACTTTTCCTCACTGGATTGGAAGAAGGGCTCATATGGAAAGGTCCCCTCGTTCACCAGACCTTTCTCTCCTTGATTTCTTTTTCTGGGGTATGTTGAAAGAGAAAGATTACAATAAAGATTACAGATTTAAAACACATGAGAGAACGCATTACCAGTCAGTGTGCTGAAATTGATGGCAATGTAGACTTATTTAATCAAGTTCACCTAAATTGTGCAAGGCGCATCAAGTTATGCATTGAAAAATGTTGGAAATCACTTTGAAAATATTATTTGTTAACATTATAATTAAATAAAATTGGTTTGTTTTAAAAGTATGTGTTAATCCCCATGTACGCAGACTTTGTGGAGACCCTCTATTATTTTGTAAAACAATATTGAATTAGTTTAAACGTACACAAATGCATAAAAATAATTTTTAATTGGATTGGGCATTTGAAAATACTATTAAATTTCATTCAAATGTAAAAAAAAGGGTAAAATTGGACAGAACTGATTGGATGACTTGATATATATAATCTATGATATTCTAGTAGGTTTCAAGTTTATAACACCTTGATATCTCATGTTATCTCATTTTATATGCCTAAGACGTTTATTTTCTATTCTGGTTTTTATATATTTCTATACATTATATTTGTATCTATAATTTATTTTAAGCCGAAACATAATATGATCCTTGTACAAACGAAAGAACAAGAATGTCCTCTGGAACTTTTATCTCCCACCGGTGTTTGTAATCGATGGTGACATGTGCGATGATTTTGCGACTATCTTATATTTGACAGAGAAATTGGAAGCCCCGAATGTAAGCCACCACTTTATGAATAATACAATATTTATAGTTCTCTATTTCTAACTCACATTCTGTCTTCAATAATTATAGGTCTCTATTTCGAAATGTAATTCTTTTTCTTCTCGTTCAGTTTATAACTATAACACGCATTCTTGTCTGTCTCTTGACAAAGCTTTTTTCTCCAGCGTTCACCACTTCACCTCCTTAGGGTTAAACAGCCCTTACAGAATGTTTTCCCTGTCTTGTTTTTGCTAGCAGCTTTGACGTTCCACGTATCTCAAGTTTTAATAAATTTGCTTTGGGGGAGCAATTGCTTTGATGAAGACGCAGCTTGTTGCATTGCTCGCAATGCGGAGTAGGTAAATCTGCCAACAATTGAGGAAGGGTTGTTTTATATGCTGCCTTCGCGCTATAGTTCTCAATATATAATGGAAATTAACCCAACCCAACCCAACCCAACCCCACAAGAATTAAAGAAATCCTCATGAATCTGGAAAGTTTTTCGTAAAATCCTCATGAATCATTGCAAGCAAGTACAGGTGGAGTCCAAGTTATATCTTGATATCGCTAGTGATAACAATACTAAAAATATATAACAGACTGGAATTGTAGGCCCGTCTCTTGCAATTTCGATCAATTGGATCTTGTCCTCCCTCTTGTATAGAAGTGTACGGCTGCAGCGAAATTAATTTTTGGACTTCATTCTATCGAAGGCATTTTAATAAAAATGCTTCCGTAAAGACGGTGAAAATTATTGTCAATTTCCCCAAACAGGGACACAATTAAATTTTTAAACAATAACCAAAGCCCCTTCTCCGAAAGGGGGAGGGTTACGGTTTACAATTATTTAACAAATGGAACACAACAACGTTTCCCTGACGAGGAACCAACAAATGTGATTAAAATAGTCAAACATTAATAATAATAACAACAAACCTTTTTAATTTATCCCCATTTATGTGAAACCACTTATTCAAGTTCAAGTCATTGATGCAATTTTATACAAATTGCTAATACACACACACACATAATAAGGGTGAAAAATTGAATATTAATTTGATTAATATGAATTGAAAACCAGTGGTGTAGCATATAAGACCATAGCGGATCTTCTAGCAAAATGGATGACCACTGTTAATGGTTCATCCCTGTGCTATAATACTTTCAATTTAATAGTTTTAATATTAAAGTGAATGTCTGCATTACAATAGAGAGATATTTTTGTTTCACTTTTAACACGTAATACTGAAATAGTGAAGATATGATATTGCTGTGGGGTCGCCCTTGGGAAAAAGTTAAATTTTTTTGCCGATGACACTCCCCAGACCTTACGTAAGGCATGTGTAAAATTTGAATGTAATTGGTTGTGAGTTCTCAAGTTTTAGGGAAACACACAGACAGACACACATTCTCAGTTTTATATATATATATATATATATATATATATATATATATATAACTTCGTAATTCTTAAACAAATCTATAGAATAATGCATTTACACTTATCTTCTCATTGCCGCTTGCATATTGGTGTGCACGCGTGAGTTTATGTTTGTATGTGTGGAAGTGGAAATATGGATGGATATATTAATATCTGCACGAAATTATGTACGAATTTATGTGTGAAAATAGGCATAAAATGATTTATCTATATATGTGTATGCAAATATACGTGCACACACACACATACGAATGCAACTGCGCATCTATGCTTGTTTATATATGAGGATATATATATATATATATATATATACGAATATATATATATATATATATGTGTGTGTTGTGTGTGTTTGTGTGTGTGTTTGTGTGTGTGTGTGTGCGTGTATTTGTATGTATTTATGTTTAGTTCTACCAAGATAATATGCCGGTAAAGGCCGTGGAACATCGCCAAAACAGCAGTAAACATAGAATAAATAATGTACGGACACAGACACACGTACAGACACATAACATCATATAGCCACAATCAAATCCTAACACAAGACTTACTTAGGCTCACGCGCGCACACACACATACATACACACAGACACAGAGGCAAACACACGGAGCCGTCTCTCATGTGTCAGTATGTAGACGAAGAGAAGAAGTTGATTTAAAATCCCCCGACTGCATAATACTGCAGTCATTTCCTAACTCAATACAACAGCACAAGTCGACATTGAAATCTTGTTTATCTATGCAACTATCTGTATAAATGTTTGTGTGTGTGTTTGTGTGTGTGTATGGGCATGTATGTATGGATTTAGGTATCTCTGTTTATCTATCTGTTTATCAATCTATCGCTCGATATAGCTGCCTGCTTGTCTGTCTGCTTGTCTGTCTGTCTGCTTGTCTGTCTGTCTGTCTGTATGTATGTCTGTCTGTATGGATGTATGTATGTCTGGGTCCCTCTGTCGGCGTGTCTATGTACGCTTCTATATACCTCCTACCCGTTTCACTCATTTGACTGCGGCCATGCTGGAGCACCGTATTGAACTTTTCGTCGAATGACTCGACTGCAGTATTTGTCTTTTAAGCCTGGTTCTTATTCTATCGATCGCTTTTGCCAAAAAGTTAGGTAACGGGGACGTAAACACCCCAACATCATGTGTCACGTGATGACTGGTGGTAAAACAGAGAGAGAGAGAGAGAGAACTAGAAAGGAAGTGTTAGAATGGGCTAGAACGAAAAATAGAGAGCAACGAGAGCTAGAGGAGCGGGAGAGCAAAGAGAAGGCCGCGAACAAGAGAGACTGAGGTAGAAGAGAGAGAGAGTTAGAAAGAAGGAGAGCAATGATGATGATGAGGAGAGCAAGGAAAAATGCACGGAATAGGAAGTAAACTAGAATGAGAGCTAGAGAGAGAGAGAGAGAGAGAGAGAGAGAGAAAGAAAAGAGAGGGAAAGAAAGAAAGAGAGGTGAGCGAGAGAAAGTTAGAAAAACAAAATGTAACTTGTTCCGGTTCTTTACATTCTGAGTTCAACTTTACCTTTCTTCCTTCTCGGTTCTGTAAAATAAAGACACCCAGGGAGTCATAATTGGTCATTGCAGTGGATAAGAAAAAAGGAAAAGCGGTCATATATTTCATTTATTTTAAAAAAATTGTGCATTCTCTTGTTCATACACCTTCATTTTAATTTCCCCTTTGTGCTGTAAGGGGACGATTATCTCCCTTGTATAAAAGGCCATTCTATTTGTAGTTGCGATGACATTCGCCTCGGTGGGTTGAGGAGGCTCCGAATAAGGAGCTCATCATGTCCCTGACGAATGTTGGCCACATCCGACGGTTGGTCCTAACGTTTCAGAAGGCAAAGTAAGTTAACCCATAGCTGAAACACTTACAGGTGCTATTACTCCAGGTGAAAGTATACATGGGAAGCAGTGGCTAAGATGTGGTTCCTCTCACCTCAAAACCCTGGAACTCCCATACCTGGGCCTCACTACCGATGCGGTTTAAAGTCTTATCCAGAGCATAACCAGAGGGACCAATATGTCTTGGTTAAAATGCTTTTGATCCAGTTTTTACTCTGAGTAATCAGACACGTGTAATAAGCATCTGCATATTTAGCTGACACAATTGGTTTTTATTTATTTTTAATACAAGGAAATCATCTTTGTATTCTCCCAGGAAATGTCCAATACAAGAACCTAAAACAATTTCTAGGGAACTTAACATCATCGTAAGGTTGGCTCCTTGTTGCGCTGTGATGGCGTGTGGGCGTCATTGTCACTGAGCATTACGCTTGCAGAGTGCATTGTCCTCACATAGGGTCTCTCATATTATACAGGTTAAAGTGTTAAAGCCAAACTGATATGAATCATCTCTTCACAGAAGTAAGAATGGGTTTGCAAATGGCCAGTAACCCCGCGTACAAAAACCGCAAAATACACACATACACACACACGCACACACGCACACACACGTACGTATGTATGTATATACTCTTTACTCTTGTACTTGTTTCAATCATTTGACTGCGGTCATGCTGGAGTACCACCTTTAATCGATCAACTCGACCCCGGGACTTATTCTTTGTAAGCCCAGTACTTATTCTATCGGTCTTTTCTGCCGATAGGTGACGGGGACATAAACACCCCAGCATCGGTTGTCAAGCAATGCTAGACACACACACACACACACACACACACACACATACATATATATATATATATATATATATATATGACGGGCTTCTTTCAGTTTCCGTCTACCAAATCCACTCACAAGGCTTTGGTCGGCCCGAGGCTGTAGTAGAAGACACTTGCCCAAGGTGCCACGTAGTGGGACTGAACCCGGAACCATGTGGCTGGTAAGCAAGCTACTTACCACATAGCCACTCCTGCGCCTATATATATAGCTTAATAGTTTAACATCACTGCCCAAGCTTTAACTGCTCCTCTCTTTTTTCGTCCCCAGCGTGGAAGCAGCTTTGAATCTAACGCCTAAGCACTACCGACCAAAATGATTCTGAAACTTTTAAGATCAGAAAAGAACTTCTGGCCTCTGGCGCGAGTGCATCTTCCGTGGCCAAAAAAAACAGAAAAACGTTCTCGATGTTTAGATGTAATAAGAAAAGTGAAGTTTCTCCAGGTAATACCGGGCGCGAAATTTTTTTCCTCACGACAGTTCCGGACCCCAGTTATAAACTCATTTGCATACAGCCAATCAGAGCTCGAGTATCAAACTATTTTATGAGCGCATAACAAGTGATGGGCGATAAGAAAAGGTCACTTACGTTAATAATGCTTGTTCTTGTTTCAACTATGGCTGCCTCTCTATAGTTATTTGTGTTGTTGTTGTTTACTTTGTAAAACAGTAAGGAGAGAGGGTTGCTGGCACATCACTCTCTAGCCATATTTTTCCCATCCACAACTTTACCATATGGGGCCCTAACAAAATCCGATAGTAGGTACAGATTTAAACCTATCTATATGTCTCCTAAAATCAGGCATAATTTGGCGATCGGTCGACGTACAACACCGTTCTTCGTCCTTAGTTTATTTGGTAAGATGTGTTCATTAACTTGAAAACAAAATCAAGGTGAGCTCTGATTGGCTGTATGCAAATAAGTTCATTGATGGGGTCCGGAACTCTCGTGGGAAAAACTCTTGGTGTTATGCACACCAAGTTCCCATCGTTTGTGATGGTCTTTGATGTTGTGTGGAGCGAGGGCTATGTCACAGCCTCCTCAGTTTTGCCCTCATGGTCTTAGAGTCAAGGCAACAGCCTACGTCAAAAGAATGAGGACGGTTGTCAAACCCTGGATCGACAGATTTGTTCGAGGTACCAACGTGTCTTCCAGCATGATTCTGCTCCCTCTCACACAGGCTACATGTTCCAAGATGGCAGAACATTATCATGATTACGTTAACCATAATATTTGGCTTCCTAGTTCTCCTAGTTTAAACCCTCCTGTCCATTACATCTGGGATGTCCTTTTGAGGGAAACCAACAAATAATCTCGCAATGCCAAGGAGTAAATGTTGTCTACTGTTGAGGACGTATGGGCGATACGAATGAAGACCATCTGATTAGCACATTTATTCGTTTCGGAAGCTGTACGGAGGCAGCAATAGAAGAAGATGGCGCCTTTGTGTCTGTAAGAATATATTCACCTAATTCTATAAATACGTATGTATCTGCTATAAATGCTTCTGTTTTCCATAAATTAAAAAAAAACTTAGATTTTTTTTCACAAATATCTGGAAATCAAACATGTGTGTGTATGTATGTATGTATGTATGTGTGTGTATATATTATATATATATATATATATATATATATATATATATATATATATATGGTGCCCCAGCATGGCCACAGCTCATAAGCTGAAACTGGAAAAATCAAAAAAATCAAAAATCATATACAGACATATATCTACACACACACACATATATATATATACATATACAGACGTATATCTATACACACATATATATGTAATGTATATACACACAGGTAATATACTTACTTGCATATATTTGCATATAAACTTATGTATATATATGAATATGGACACAAACACACACATAACGCACACACACATACGTGCATAATACATATATACATACATACATACATAAATACATACACACACACACACATATATACGTGTGTGTGTGTGCGTTTGTGTGTATGTATGTATCATCTATCATGTTAAATATTCGATAATCTGCAACTAAGAAGATAATAGAAAAAAACTGAAATGTTGATATGTTCCTGCCTTGTTGCACCCTCCTCTTCCTTACCCTCATTATCTGATTACTCCTATTTTAAATTTATTATCAAATCTATTTCTTAATTATCCTATTTTTTTTTACCTACCAAATATAATATATCGGTATTGGTGCCACCATTGAATATCAGTCTCTATTTATTTACCTCACTCAGGTGTGATAAATAACGGGATGTGTTGCCATCGACAACGTCTTTTGCTATTGTCAGTAATTATTGTCATTTAGTTTTATGTACACCGAGCAATAGAATTGTCATTGTATACATCCGTACCTACGTTTATACATGCGTACATGCATACATAAATACATACGTATGAATGTGTGTGCATGCATATGTATGTCTGTGTATACACACTTACACGCACAAGCATATATATATTATATATATAATATATATATATATATATAATATATATAATACGTCGCTTAATGTGTGTGTGTATATATATACATATTAATAATAATATATATATATATATATATATATATATATATATACATATATATACATATATATATATACACACACACATAGATACGTTGTTTAATGTGGAATGAATAGAAAAAGAGTGCTCAATATATGTTGTAGAGGATATGCTCTTCTTTATCGAAACGGAAACTTTGGCCATGACTCATCGCATGAGTGATGCAGGACTTGAGTGTTTTCAAACCGAATGCAGGAGATTGAATGTGTGAGTGTGTGTGTGTGTATAGTAAATAATATATATATGTATATGTATATATATGATATATATAAATATATATATATATATACACACGTGCATATATGGGTACAAGACGTCACCAACGGTGCAAATAACGTTGTGAGCAACGAAGCAGGGGGAGATAAAGAGAAAGGAGGAAGGGGAGAAAAAGGAATATGGGTGCAACTGTCTTTGAGGACTCATATTGTTGTTGAATTCTGGAAATGAGGAGTGGATAGACAGACGACAACTGATGAAGGTTCGTTCTACGTGTTACTTGTCCGGTTTTCCATTTTTACTCGTTGTTTACGTATTCCTTGTTGCTTGCACCGTTAGTGACGTCCTGTAACCATATATGCACGCATATATGTTACAGAAAGTCGTAGTGTTACTTTTATACTTGTCTCACATTGAAACCATAAATTTAAGCGTATTTCTATATGTGTGAACGTGTGAAGTAGGTGTCGATAGATTTTAGTTGTTGCTTAACAGTTTTGGGGCTTGCATTCATCAAGGAGTTCATTTCGTAGATAATACTATAAAATTTGTCACAAGGAAACATAAATTTTCTCATAAATCTAGTGAATAAACCTATTACATCCGCAGATACTCTAACCATCCTACATCGATCATTAGACAAGGAGCTTAATATCAAATTACCAGCATGCACTTCCTTCATCTGCTGGTGACTAGCTGGAGCCATACATGACCTTATTGAGCTCGCTCGTCTCAAGGGTCTTGTAGTTAGGTGCCACCCAAATGAAAATCACATTTGATGAGCAGTATGTAGGAGATTCCTCTGCTTACGTATTTCCCCCCAGATTTTGGACCACTAGTGGTTGTGATTAGATCCTACGTTGATGTTTGTGAGTTTCTCATTTTGTCAGCATGTTTTATATAATAAAAGCCACAAGTGAGATCTCATTTCAATTACTACAGTATCCCTGTCTCGTTGTAATCAATACTGACTTGTATCCTTAGGGCACTGCTGTCGTGTTTCATTACAACCCCAGATAAGCTGTTTCAATACAATCAAGTTTTATGCAAATCATTACAAAT
>NW_021833528.1:0-22753 GCF_006345805.1 Octopus sinensis | reverse complement strand
AACTTCGTATCCTGGTAGAATGTGTTACAAGTTTATATTATTTTATAAGGGAACCCCAATATTTGGAATATGGATATTTGCTATCCTTTCTTCTTTCAACTTTTCTTTAACTTTAGCTGCTTCATCATTCAGCGAAGAATATTGCTTTAACCACAGGTTAGCTCTGATTGTAATAGATCTGTGAGAAAAGGCGTTCCAGGCATGACCATTTTGTCTTAATCTTTTCTAGAAAGCGAACATTATAAAATGATATAAACTTGTAACCTTTTTGTTTCAGACAAGTTGTCTGACAAGACTTAAAGGATCTTTTCTCTTTCTTTCTCTTTTCTCAACCATTCTCTCTCTCACACATACACAATGTTTCCGAAATTCGCGAATTTCTGCCTTGTTTTTCTTTTGCATCTGATGCTGTTTTTATACCATTTTTTTTTACTCTTTTTATTCTATTTATTTAATCTTGTAGAGAATGCGGAGATTAGAGGTAAGACACCTACCTTCTCTTGGTGGCGCAGACCTGACGGGTGGTAACGTATCCTTCCACGCAGTCCGTCCCGAAACGCTAAAAATAGCAGTTGCTTTCTCTCACCTTGACGAAGCACTGACACATGCTGCACTCACGGTTTACCCGATTGAAAAGGGCGCAATTTTCCCCCGGCTACGCGCGCGTCATCCGCGCGCCCTTCCTCTTCCGGTCAGCTCCCCAGACGCTGACGTCATCCCACACGCCACCCTGATCTTAAAGATTACATCCCGCCCCCTACTCCACATCGAAGTCCACCATCCAACCGGGAGGGCGCCTTACGCGTCGGGATCTCCTCAAGCTAGGCACCTCATTCTCCTCCTCTCCACAATCTTCATCCGACGAAGCGACAATCCTGCGAAGGTCTAAGACGTGTCGCGAAATGTGCCCTCTTTCTGCTATGGCCTTGACTGTCCGATGGTGCCTCTCTACGATTCCGTTATCGCTCGGCCTATAGGCTGCTCTGAACAAGCGGCGCACTCTCCGCCGGTCGAGCATATCCCTTAACGCTTCCGAATGAAACGCTGCCTCATTGTCCATTAGCAGTTCTTCCATGGGACCCTTCTCTAAAAAGATCCTGTTCAAAATCTGCGCAACCTCGTCAGCAATGCCCGTCCTCAACTCCCTCCAAATGGCTATCCGGCCCGGCCCGCAGTCGACCATGGAGAGATACATTCCTGACGGTAGTGCGTCACATCCACAGCAAGTCTCTTCCAGTTGTGCTCTACCGAAAGGTTTCCTTGTTCATGCCCACACGGAGCAGGGTCAGTGGACTAACACCTGTCGCAGCTCCCGACCACTTTCCGGATGCTTCTCCTAGTGACGTCACCATCAATCATCTTCACAAGATACAGGGTCCTATCCACCCCCAAGTGATGCATAGCATGTAGTCTCTTCTGTTCGGAGTCATCCAACCGACACGCCGCAGCTATCCCTTTCTTTGCCTCCTCCGGCTCCTCCAGCCACGTCTTTTTCACGCTGGTCAGTGTGTCTGCCATGTTTCTCTCCGAAGGCGCGAAAGCCACGTTCAGCTTCAGTCCGAACTCGGCAATCAGCTCTCCTAGAACTCCTAGGCGGCGCTTCACTAATATCTCTGCGGCACCTTTCGTCCGAACTCTCCTCTCATCGGTGATCACCGATCCTACCCAGCCGAGCACGGTGGCTGAATCCGTCCGGATTTCAATTGAGCATAGCCCCATTTCAGGGCCAAATTCACCCTTCTGCACCGTGTCTAATTCGGCGACATTGATGTGGTTAAAGTCGTCTGCTTTCCGAAACCAGGCCGCATCATCCACTTCAGCGCCTTCGATCTCCAACACAACCCCTATCACTATACTGCTAGCATCATACCAAACGGTCCCACATACCAGTTCCACCTGATCGGGTCTTCCGCTCTCGTCCTCTCTAGGATTTCCTGCATCATCGCCACCTCTCCCATCCAGCGACAAGGTAGTGACCGACCAACTTCTCACACACCGAGAACAGCTCTCTCCGGCTGACGCTGGAATTCAGCTCTGGGATTTCATTTCCTCTCCGGAACACCAACTCACCCGATCTATCGCTTCGTAGCTTCAGCCCCAGCGCAGCTCCCCGCGCCAACGACTCCGGTGGCTTTGCAATCAGCCCGAACTTCTCCAGATGTCTCACTACCTCGGTGGCTGGCACTACAGTCTCCTCCACCAAAATGTCGTCTATGTAGGAACTGGTGGCCTTTCTTATCTTGTCCTCTTTCCCTAGGACGGACTTAAGCACCGTCGCCATAATCTTCGGAGCGGAATTCAATCCGAAACCCAGCCTGGTTAAACAGTACGTCCGGTCCTTGTACCGCACCAGCTGATATCGCCGCAGTTTGTCACTCACATGGAGCTGCAAGTATGCCGACTTCAAGTCGACAATCGTCGCAGCCTTGGTCGACTGTTTCCACACACATAACGTCTCGCCGCAAACGTCCGTCGCCTCGCCTCGCCTCCCGTGTGGCACTATATATGGTCGTTCAGTTCTCTACAGTCCAGCACCGGTCTGACTGTTCCCTTCGTCGGCTGCACCACCGCCATCAGAGGTAGCACTCCGCTCACCACCTCCTCCTTGCACGGGATAGGGACTCCTTCCTTGATCCATCTCTCGACCTCGTCTTCGAACGCTTCTTACCACACAGCCATAGCTGCGCCTATTATAATCCTATATCATATGATTTTTTAAAACACCGAATGATTATGAGGGCCCACCCAAGGAAAGTAGGAATTAAGAGGGCCAGAAGTAAAGAATTGTTGAGAAACTCTGGGCTCCGTCGACCGTAAGTATTGAAAGCGTCTGGCTGCCCCTTTCTGTCCGCACATCAGGCAACGTCGCCGGCCATGGTGTTAAAACTGGGTAATATGTAATGTGTTAAAGGTAGAGATCCTTACCTATATCCAGCAATAAGGGCCAGTGCCCGGAGCCCTTTGCAGCAATGAAATACAAAGCCAGAAATAAACGGAGTTTTAAAGGTCCATTGGAAAGTAGGGAGCGAGAAGGATGGAGCTGAAAATGCGATAAGAAGAGTTACTTCCCTTGAAGTACTATGTCAAATATACTCTCATATCTGTATAAATATATGCACGAATGTGTACGTGTGACACACACACACACACACACACACACACACACACACACACACACACACACACACACACACACACACACACACACACACACACACACACACACTCATACATACATACATACATACATACATACATACATACATACATACATACATACATACATACATACATAGGAGAAAGCTAATTCTAAGACTACAGATCCAGTCCATCACTGGAACTATAAAAAATTGTAAAACTCTCCAGAAGTTTATCATTTAAATATATATGAGCATGTTTAGATATAAAACTATATGCATGAGATTACTTATATAAGACATGCAAATCTGCACATACTTACATAAAACATGCAAATCAGCACATACATACATACATACATACACACATACATACATGCATGCATGCATACATACATACATACATACATACAAAAATTCCCTGTTGTTGCTGTTGAAATTCTAATGAAGGAGCCTTGGATTTGGGTTAGAAACAGGCTCTTTCTCTATTGGCAAGAAATCTTGAAATAAAACTGAACAATGCCATATATATATATATATATATATATATATATACATACTTGTGTGTGTGTGTGTGTGTAATGTCATATATATATATATATTTATATATAATTAATTAATAAGGGTGAGAGAATTAGATACTAATTTAATAGTATACCTATTCAACACCAAGTGGCCCAGTGCCCCGAGAAACCTGGATTATTATAATATTTTATAACATATTATAATTTTTTTATACAAAAATAAATATAAGAGAGTGGTCACTATGTGGCTCACTCTAGCACTAGTAAATCCAAAAGGTTTCAACCACAAAAATACATGTTTCCCATGAAAGTCAGTACGATTGTTAGCTCACACGAACAGGGCAAATAAAAAATAACAAAAATACAGATTATTTTGGGACAATTGTTTCGCTATTAATGAATTAAATGTAATTTTACTCACAAAAAACTCACTTGTAGCTCCTCAGCCAAAACTATCTGGATGAAATCCACTCAATCACACGCCAGATTTTACCATAACGATAAATACACGTGTGGTTCAATTGATTACATCCGACGTTATAATTCAAATGCCCCTACCAACAGCGCGCCAAACTTTCACGGAAACAATACTACATTTAGAAATAAATGTAGCATAATTATAATTAATTAATAAGGGTGAGAGAATTAGATACTAAATTTATATATATATATATATATACATATATATATATATAATATATATATATATATATATAATATATATATATATAGCAATAATTATAATGCTGTAGAAATGGAGACTTGTTCATCTTTAAGACTTATCCCTCTTATTCTATAATTACATGCAGCATATTTTTATGGTTGTTACAACCTACACGTGTTTCCACTCCACAAGGTACTGGCAGTTACACATGCAACCAGGCATGATTTTCTGAGCAGCTTTTTCAGGGTCTGCCTATTTGACTAGTTTCAAAGTGAACAAACAACCATAAAAATATGTTGTGTGAAATAGTAAAATAAAAGGAAATGAATCTTGAAGATGGACAAGTCTCCATATTCTACACCAGTGGTTGCCAAGCTTTTCACTACCAAGGAACCCTCTTATTTAAATGAGTTTTCCCACAGGCCCCAGGATATTGAAAGGTCTGTCAGCTTAACATGTTCATGAACACCCTGTACTACCTTTGCAGACCATCAGGGGTTTGCAGACCACCAGGGGTCTATGGACCACTAGAGGTCTGCAACCGACCAGGGGCCTACAGACCACCAGGGGTATATGGATCACCAGGGGCCTACAGATCTTCAGGGGTCTATGGACCACCAGGGGTCTACAGACTGTTATAATTATTGCTGATATACACTCCAGATAACATTTCATCAGGTTCTGTTGAATTGTGTAAGCAATGCCAGCAAGGGAACTGGACATTAATTGATGATGATGATGATGATGATGATAATGATGATGATGATGATGATGGTGATGGTGACGATGAGGACGACGACGACAACAACAACAACAACAACATATATACATTACTTAGCGGTTCGGCAAAAGAGACCAATAGAATAAGTACTGGGCTTACTAAAGAATAAGTCCCAGGGTCGAGTTGCTCGACTAAAGGCGGTGCTCCAGCATGGCCGCAGTCTAATGACTGAAACAAGTAAAAAAAAAAATATACACATACATTCACACAAATACACATGCATATACACACACATAGATATATCATACATGTATACTAATATATATAAGTATGTGTGCATGTATGTATGTTTAATGTGTATGTGTGTGTGCATACACATACATAAACATGCATGCATATATATATATATATATATACATATATATATACATATGCATTTAGCACCATTCAAGCGTGATCGTTAACTGCGTCGCCTTACTGGCACTTGTGCTTGTGGCACATGAAAACAAACATTCGAGCGAGGTCCTTGCCAGTGCCACTGGGCTGACTCCTGTGCAGGTGGCACATAAATAGCACCATTTGAGCATGGGTGCTGCCAGTGCCGCCTGGCTGGCCCTCATGCTGGTGGCACATAAAAGCACCCACTACACTCTCAAAGTGGTTACATTAGGAAGGGCATCCAGCTGTAGAAACTCTGCCAGATCAGATTGGAGTCTGGTGCAGCCATCTGGTTCACCATTCCTCAGTCAAATCATCCAAACCCATTCTAGCATGGAAAGCGGACGTTAAACAATGATGATAATGATGATGATATTTATATATATATGTATATAATATACATACATGTATATACTCTCACACACACACTTATATATATATATATATATATATATATATATATATATATATATATATATATATATATACTAAGTAATTAAGGGTTTAGCAACGATTTGCCTCACCACACACCGAATTTAGAAATAGCAGTCAAAGAGTTATAGCTATTCTTTCTACTAAAAGGGAGATCTCAGTAAAACCACAGTAAAACCAAGAGATCTCCCTTTTAGTAGAAAGAATAGCTATAACTCTTTGACTGCTATTTCTAAATTCGGTGTGTGGTGAGGCAAATCGTTGCTAAACCTTAATTACTTAGTATTACTTAAACTTTCCTCGAATGAGGCTTTTACATGCCGAAATCTACTTGGTGAAATTAATGATTATTCCAAATTAATTAATTTCACCCTATATATTACTGATAACCATATTTCATCCCAGTATATATATATATATATATATATATATATATATATATATATATATATATATATATATACATATACTGTATATAAATGAGAAGACAGACAGTGAGTGAGAGAGAGAGAGAGAGTTAATTTAATTCTCATATTTTTCCTGTTTATGCTTTATTCTGTTAACTAGATTTGCTAACCAAATAACCAAATATTCTAATTTCCTCCATAAATCTATTAAACGTTTTTTCCTCCTCCTTTCCTGTCTGCCAATTCCATTGAATCTGAAGAACCTTCCTCTAAAACATTTCCATATTTTTGCTGCCAAATATTTTGCCAGTTAGAATTTCCTCTTTTTCTTTAATGACCTAATTTTGCCTCCTCTTTTATGCTTTTTTTTTTATATGTTTTCAACAACATAGATCTTTTTTTGTTTCTTTTTTTATTAGTTTCAGTCACTGGATTTGGCCATGCTGGGGCACCACCTTGGAATGTTTTAATCAAAGAAATCAAGTCCAGTACTCAGGTTTTTTGTCTGGTATTTATTCTGTTAGTTGTTTCTGCCAAACCAACATAAACAAACCAACACCGGTTGTCAAATGATGGTGGTGGTAGGGATGGAACAAATTCAAGCACAAAGACAAACACCAACATGATGGGCTTCTTTCAGTTTCCATTTGCCAAATCCCAAGCTTTGGTCATCCTGGGGTTATCGTAGAAGGTACTTGACCAAGGTACTCAACAACATGGACTGCAACCGTTTCCCATTCTCATGTCTTGTTTCTTCTTTTGGTTTCCCTCAAAAATTATGAATCCTTTGAATAAGAACCATGTTCTCATATTTTCTTCAAGATTTGTTTTGGAGTGCTACAGCTGGCCAAACCACTTCAATGTTCTACGACAAAATATAACATGGCATCACATGACCATTTTTTTCTCCTGCCCCAAAATATCTATTCCAAGAATTTCTCGTTTTCAGAGTAAAATCTAAGCCATCTCCATGTTTCTGCCAGAATGCTACAGCTGGCCACATCACTAAACTATTTGCTTTGTAATGAACTACTTACACTACTCCTCAACCCCAACCCCCATCTCAAGTCTTGTATTAGGCAGGTTCGTATCTCTCTCTCTCTCTCATCATTTGTCTGTCTATCTGTCTGCTTCTCTCTCTCCCTCCTCTCTTTCTATTTCTCCTTTCTCTCTCCCTCCCTCTCCCTCCCTGGACATCTTATCAATCACAGACTTCCATCCCCACCAACCCTTCTTCCTCCCACCAACCCTTCTTCCTCCCACCAACCCTTAACTTCTTAAAGGAATCAGTCTTTCTCTAACCAAATGGTAAGACCATCAAATATCTGCTCTCTCTCTCTCTCCGTCTCCCTCTCTCTCTCTCTCTCCCTCTTTCTCTCTCTCCCTTTCACTTCCTCTCACTCTCCCTCTCTCTCTCTCTTCCTGCCTCTCCCTCCCCCCTTTTCTCCCTCCCTCTCTCTATCTCTCTCTTTTTCTCTCTCTCTCCCTCTCTCCCTCTCTCTTCTGACCTCTCCCTTTCCTCTCCCTCTCCCCTCTCTCCCTTTCCCTCCCCCACCCCTTCCTCTCTCCCTCTCTCCACACCCCTTCCCATCCCTCCCTACCTCCCTCCCTCCCTCTCCCTCTCCCACACCCCTTCCCATCCCTCCCTACCTCCCTCCCTCCCTCCCTCTCCCACCCCCCTCCTCTAGCCTTATCTTCCTTTCAATTTTCCTTAATGGCAAGCCAGTCTCAGATTCCTCCCATTCCATTAAATCATTACCAAATTTTACTTCTCATTCATAATGCCATCATATTTCCAATCTCTGAGAATCGACCAAGGGTTAAACGGCAGCAAACTGAAGAATACCGTAGATGTTGTTATGGTATTCTCTTATTTGGTTCCAGTCTTTGTGTCTTTGTATATTAGCGTTTGACGTCCAGGTGGACTGTGGCAGGCATTTACCATTTAGTGGTTTTAATTTCCTGCCATACCATCAGCCAGATGTCAGCAATAATGTCTCTGACAGCATCTCTGGCAATCTATTCTGTCGCAGACGTTAACAGCTGCACTGAACACTGAGGCTAAATGAGTGACTTAGCCACCTTCCACATACACACACACGCACACACATACACACACACACACACACACACACACACACGCACACCCACACACACAAGTACACGTACACACACAGTGGTAACTTCCACTTACCAAATTCAATTGCAAAGCTTCAATCAGCCCAAGGCTATAGCAGAAGACACTTGCCCAAGGTGCCACACAGTGGGACTGAACCCAAAACTATGTAAGCGGGAAGCAAATTTCCTAACCACACAGACATGCCCGCATATATACATTTGTATATATGTTGTTGTTGTTGGCATCCTTTTTTGTCTCGGGAGACAATGGAGTTGCGCATAAAATAATCTAGTCTGGCTTTTACATTTCATTTCATGTAAAGGTGACGCTTTAGATACAAATAGTTACAGAGGTATCAAGCTGTTGGATCAGGTAATGAAGGTTACGGAGAGGGTCATAGCCCAACTGATTAGGGAGAGAGTCAGCTTGGATGAGATGCAGTTTGGTTTCATGCCAGGGAAAAGTACCACTGATGCCATATTTCTGGTAAGAGAGCTGCAGGAGAAATACCTAGCCAAAGATAAGCCCCTGTACCAGGCTTTCGTTGACATAGAGAAGGCCTTTGACAGGGTCCCCCGATCCCTTATCTGGTGGTCAATGAGGAAACTAGGGATAGATGAATGGTTAGTGAGAGCTGTACAAGCCATGTACAGGGATGCTGTAAGTAAGGTAAGCGTTGGCAACAAGTACAGTGAAGAATTCAGGGTAGAGGTAGGGGTCCACCAAGGTTCAGTCCTCAGGCCCCTCCTATTTATCATAGTCCTCCAGGCAATAACGGAGGAATTCAAGACAAGATGCCCCTGGGAGCTCCTCTATGTTGATGACCTTGCTCTAATTGCTGAGTCACTATCAGAACTAGAGGAGAAGTTTCAAGTGTGGAAAGAAGGATTAGAATCGAAGGGCCTTAGAGTCAACATAGCTAAAACCAAAGTCCTAATAAGTAGGAAGGCAAGCAAACCACAAATCCCTTCAGGTAGATGGCCCTGCTCGATCAGTAGTAGATGCGTAGGTAGTTTTCAATGAATCTTCTTCAGTGTTATGGGCATGTTCATTGACTTCTCTCTCAGCAACACTCCGATGGACTGAAATCTAGGGAATTAGGCGGCCAAATGTTAGGGGTCATGAATATTTTCAGCCGTCCATTCCTGTGTTACTAGAGCCATGTGTGATAGTGCAGAGTCTTACTGAAACACATATGGCCTTCCATTGCAGACACTGTCTATCCAGGGCTTAACAATTGTTTCCAGGACCTCAATATAGGTGGCAGAGTTAACTCTATAGCCTTGTGGAAAGAAGTAAGGAAGCATCACATGTCCTTCATTGCTGACAACCCCTAAAACCAAGACATTTTGTATGCATAACACTTGGAACTTCAGAAGGGTATGCACATAACCATCTGTCATTTCTTCTGTTAACTTTCTGATCTTGGTCGAAGTTTTTCTCGTTATGGAAAAACCAAATCAAATCTTCTTCTGTTGGATTTTTCAGTTTATTTAAGGGCCTTTAAGATCTGATGTAGTGATTTTCTTTTGCTTTTTCTAACAAATTCCCCTTTCCTCATCATATAAGACTTATTTCTGATGTCTTCGTGGACAACATTTCTGACTGCTCCTTCTGACACATGGAAATCTTTTGCAATTGGCCTCATGAACTTTCTGGGAATGTAATCAATGGTCTGTTGAACTTGTTGGATAAATTCAGGTGTTCTGATGATTTCAGAGTGTTTAGAATGCTTTTTATGCTTTGAAACTGGTGATATGTTTCCATCTTCAGTCTCTAGCTCCTTACAAACTTTGTAGATAAAAGATGTGGCAACTTTTAAAATTCGAGATATTTCTAAATCGCTATGCTCAGCCTTTATAACCACAATAACAGCATGCCTCTTCATTTCTTGAGTAAGCTGAGGGTCTGCTATTATTATTTTCTGAAACAAAGATTATAAAGAGTTAGCAAAAAATGCAGCAATGACCCCAAAAAACGTATGTCCTGAAATACCTTATGCACCCTGTATATAGATAAATATATATGTGTGCGTGTGTGTATGTGTGTATGTGTGTGTGTGTGTGTGTGTGTATATATATATGTATATATATATGTATATAAGGGGTGTATATATATATATATATATATATATATATGTATGGATGTATGTATGTGTGTATATATAAATCTGCATGTTTTTTGTATTTATAACATATATATATATATATATATATATATATATATATATATATATATATTATATATATAGATAGACATGCGCACACATGCACACAAATACACACTTGCATGCTCACACACACAAGGCAAAGCGAAGCAGAATGTTTGAATAAAGATGCCATTAAAGGCATCAAGTAGGAAACCACCCAAAGAATGTCAGAATGGTTGACAGGTCATGTGACAGGTCATATGACAGTCACAAGAACCTGTCTTCTTTAATGGACAAACTGCAAGAACAATGATGACAGTCATGTCAGTTGGACAGCTGAGGTTGTAGTAAAACAACAGCCACCACCACCACCACTACCACCACCACCAAATCCACCACCATCACCATCACCACCACCACTACCACAAACACCACCATCACCACTACCACCACCACCAAATCCACCACAATCACCATCACCACCACCACCACCACCACCGCTACCACCACCACCACCATCACTACAATCAACTCTACCACCATCACCGCTGCCGCCACCACCACCACCACCACCACAACCACCACCACCACCACCATCACCACTAACACCACCACCACCACTAACACCACTAACACCACACCCCACCACCACCACCAACAACAACAACAACAACAACACCACCATCACCACTAACACCACCATCACCACTACCACCACCA
This sequence comes from Octopus sinensis, assembly GCF_006345805.1. NCBI lineage: Eukaryota > Metazoa > Mollusca > Cephalopoda > Octopoda > Octopodidae > Octopus > Octopus sinensis. The sequence goes on along the minus strand of NW_021833528.1, from coordinate 11,442 downwards.
ACACCACCACCACAACCACCAACACCACCACAACCACCAACACCACCACCACCACCACAACCACCACCACCACAATCAACTCTACCACCACCGCTGCTGCCACCACTACCGGCATTTTGTTTGTACCTAACATGACAGACTAAATAAGTAGATTCGGTTACGTTCCTTCTGTTGTAGCCTGGACTGGACACGAGTGGCCTGAATGTGGTCAATAGTTACAATGTTGTCTACTTCTAACCAAACACTCACATATCTTACTCAAAAGACAAATCAATATTTTCTTTTGAAAAAATATCTTTCAAAAGAAAATATTGGCTTTGCACACACACACACACACACACACATATTATATGTAGATATATATGTATGCACATATATATATATTTTATATCATATATCAACGTGTGTATGGAGGGGTATGTATGTATGCTTAGGTATTATGTCCATATTCTATGCATGTATATACACATATATGTATATAGGTATACTAGCATTAAAGACCCGTCGTTGCCGGGTCTAGTGTGCTAGTGCATGTATATATGTGTATATATATATGTGTAAACATTTAACCATGTACATCTATATATATATACATCTACACATAAAATACAAAATATAAAGTTATATCTTGATATCGCTAGTGATAACAATACTCAAATATATAACAGACTGCAATTGTATCTTGTCCTCCCTCTTGTATAGAAGTGTGACTACAATCCAGCCTACCTCTACTTGGGGGGGAAGTGGCATTTTTAATTTTATCCGGGACATCCTACATCCCAGATATAAAGGTAATAATAAAATATTTCCTCTTTGCAAGTTCGAGTTGGGTACTCCCTTGCACGCTCCGTTGACTCGAATCTTGCTTCTATTATGGCGAATTTACCGCCTCTGTTAGATATCATTCATAGTCGCACCAAGACACTTTTCGATGGTGCTTTCCTCCAGGTGTTCAAATCTTTTTTCTCTACATTGTATATTTTATAGACAATAGTCTTTTCTTTAATTTAATTTTTTATTATCCATCTGGACTATTCCATTTCTGCACGCTGATTTTATTTTTAATTTATCCCTTCAGTGAGGTGAACCACTATTCAAGTTCAAGTCATTGATGCAATTTTTTTATACCAATTGATTTTTTACTTTTGTTATGTTACGATTATTTATACTTGTTGGTTTGATGTTAATTATTACTTACTACATATAATTCAATTGTTTTATTATTATTTTATTGTTAAAGTGAAAGTATCTGACATAAAATAGAGAAATGTTTTTGTTTCACTTTAACATGTAATACTGAAATAGTGGAGAAGATATGATATTGCTATTGGCTCGCTCTAGGCAAGAAGTTGAACATTTTTTGCCCATGAAACTACATGGACCCTAAGTAAGGCATGTGTAAAATTTGAATGAAATTGGTTGTGTAGTTCTCAAGTTTTAGGGAATCGTAGTGGAGAAGATATGATATTGCTGTGGGCTCGCCCTAGGCAGAAAGTTAAAAAACTTTTTGCCGATGACACTCCCCGGACCCTAAGTAAGGCATGTGTAAAATTTGGCTCTGTAGTTCTCAAGTTTTAGGGAAACACACAGACAGACAGACAGACACACATTCTCAGTTTTATATATATAAAGGTTTATATATATATATATAAGAAATATTAAATTTCTAAATCTCTCGTAGAGATATGTACGGTGGTGAGGTGATAGAATGGTTGTCTACTGTCAATCTAACATGAACGTGACAGTAGGGGGGTACACCACCACTGTTTAGCCCTAGAAGCATCGACGCCTCCTGATGGCTTTGACACATTTTTCCTGTGTCCTTATATACATTTACGAAGGGGAGACAAACACCCCCAGCCGCTAGGGCTGCATCTAGAGACACGCGTGTTTCAGGATCATTGTCCTTCGTCGGTCTCAACTAGCAGACGCCGGTCAGCTGTTGATATCTGCCTCGACTCGCAATGTATATATCTAATTTCAGTGAAGTTTATTCACAAACGATGTTAATTTGTTTATGTAAACATGAGTTAGCGGTGCAGCAAAAGAATGGATAGAATACGTACAAGGTACTAAAAAGATAAGGCTTGTGTTTGACTAATTCCTTCACAACGGTGCCTCAGTCTTTTGAAACAAGTAAAAGTACAAGATTGTTAAAAAGCAAATTATAATAAATTCTACGACTAGAATTACTGAAACAATTTGTATTAAATAATTTTAGCCAACAAGAATATCACAAAACTCATATAAAATATAAATACGCAATGGGAAAAGGCAATAAAATTCTCATCATTATAACACAATATGTTCTTGAAAATCGTTGCAGCCATTTTGGGAACTCATAATTTCTACACAATAAAAACATCGCACAAATATTGTGTTGTATTCATTTTTTAAGATCGTAAAGTATGTAAAATTGGAATTTTCTTTTGCTTCTGGTTTTTTTTATCTTTACATTTTAGGTATTCATTGGTAGTAGACAGCGTATTGTGCTTTATATCAGATATTTGCTCTATGTAAAAGATAATCATAAGATATATAATGTATATATAATTAACACACACATATTATATATATATATTATATATATATATATATATGTATGTATGTATGTATATATATATATAAAATATATATACATACATATATATGTATATATATATATATATTATATATAATATGTGTGGTGTATATATATATATATATATATATACTAGCTTTGAATGCAGCCAACTCATAGGTGCATCCTAGAAACATTCATGACAAGGGAACCAGCAGTTAGTTTTATTTTTAGGGAAACCCTAGTTCTGAGCAGTTTATATTACTGCTTACAATTTAATCTAACTTATCCGGTCTCATAGAAGAAATCGAAGGGTTTCAAGGAATGTTCACTGGTAAAATACCTTCAGTTAAAAGTCTTATTTACCGAGAATGTCTGAAAGCGCTGAGTCTCTTGACACCAAAGAGAAATATATACTATCACATTCATATGGAAAATTGTTGGGGGACATATGGCGTAGTGGTAAGAGCGCGGGCTACTAACCCCAAGATTCAAGTTCGATTCCAAGCAGTCACCTGAACACTAACAACAGCAACAATAACAACAACAATAACATCGAAAATACCTTAGGAATTAGAACACATGTTCGAAATTTCCCCAAGACACCTGAAGAAGGCTGGAGGGTATATCAGGTGAAACATTGCATCATCATCATCATCATCATCACCGTTTAGCGTCCAACAACAAACAAGATGAAGACAAATATCCATCGAATGTAATAATGTATATAATTCCTCATCTCTTAAATATAGAACTGTGGAGGGAAATGTTCCAAACTTCGCCACTGGAGAGAGTTTTAATGCACGAACATTTATATACTCTAAGCTTGCAAATATACTACGTTCGAAATCATGGGCCAAAATACTCTATTGTAACAATCTGACATTTAGAGTTCCCTCAACTATTCAACTACCTATCTGAATTAAAAGAAATATAAAAGCGACTTCTACTGAAACATTAAAAAACCCCTCCAAAAACTCATTAGATGAACTCTTAACGATACCTTAGAAGTCAATCTTTCAAGGGTGGTGCATTGAGAGGCGAGCAGCTGCGAGAAAACTCAATCATAGACCTTCCAGTCAAGAAGCAACTACAAAACCTAATTGAAAATACATTAAGGTGGTGCTCCAGAATGGCTGCAGTACTATCATTACTTCCTAAAAAACTTGTAGGGAACTTATTGGAAAGTTCCTCGAATAACCTAACTTCCTGGAAAATCAGTCGGAAACTTCCTGGAAAGTCCCGAGGATTCCATGGAAAGTTCCGAGGATTCCCCAACTTCACAGAAAATCGATCGGAAAATTCCCGGAAATGTCCGATGAGACCATGGAAAGTTCCGAGGATTTCTTGGGGAGTTCCGATGATTCCATGGAAAGCTCCGATGATATCCCAACTTCCTGGAAAATCGGCCGTAAATCTCCAAAGATTTCCTGGAATGTTCCGAGGATTTCCCAACTTCCTGGAAAATCGACAGAATGATCCGAGGATTTCCTGGAAAGTTCCAAGGAATTCCTGGAATTCTCAGTTTTATATATATAAAGATACATATATGTGTGTGGTCTATATATAAACATATATATATATATATATATATATATATATATATACACATACACACACACACACATATATATATACACAAATATAAACCAGGCATATTCCATAAACATAAATCTGTGAGCATGTGTATACATATCTATATCTATGTATGTGTATATATATATATATATATATATATATGATGATACAGTGTATGTGTGTGTGTATCTGTATATATATATATGTGTTATGTCATGCTTTGTATATTAAAAAATAAGCTAGAAATGTGGTCCAATCATTGTGTTTGTTAATCTGAGGTTTTCTCCATTTTCTGATTATATACATATACATATATGCATACGTATATATATGCATATATACATGTATACTCACACACTCACACACACACACACGCACACACACACACACACACATACATATATATGAAGTGAGGGAGAGAGAGAAAGAGAGTGAGGGAGAGGAAAGTGAGTGATGTCTAAGTATTTAACATACATGCAGTTGTGCTAGACAGTGATTAAAGCATTATCTGATACATAAAACTCTATGAAATATTTGGGTGCCAATATAAATATACATCCATATGTATCATTACCGACATCGTCATCATAATCGTCATCATCATCATAATCGTCGTCATCGTCATCATCATTATCAACGTCATCATCATCATTGTCGTTGTCATCATTGACATCATCATCGCTGTCGTTGTCGTCTTCATCATCATCATCATTTTCCACTTCGTTTCCATGATGCCTTCAAGGGTTGGATGGAATTTACTTAGACAGATTGTCTATGACCAGATGCCTTTCCTGTCATCAACCCTTATTTCTTTCCAGGCAAAGTAATATTTTCCCCCATGGCTGGACATGTTTTTGCAAAATATTGCAAAGGAATGACATTTGTTTGCAATAGCGATGTGATGCCAAGACCACACGATGCAAAGGTACATACGTTCACACACACACGCATGCATGCACACACACACACACTCACATGCACACATACACATTCACACATGTACACAAAGAAACACACACACAAATACACACTCACAAATTCACACACACACACAAGCAAACACTCACATGCACACACACACACACACACAAGCAAACACTCACACACACACACACACACACACACATATATATATATATCCATGATATAAGGATCCGTGATCATCACCAGTAGAAGTTGACAGAGATGGGATTAGAACCAGCATGTTGTGGACAACAGTTCTCCCTACCATCTCACTTCATGTGCCAGGCCTGTTTTACAGGATCTGTCACTATGTCAAAGTGGTGATCTTATCTGTGGACATGTCCTATTCAGATGAGCCTTGTCCAACTCAATCTCTATGCAATCTGGGGAGCGGCCCTTTGCCTTCCTCTGCCACCATTAAATACATCACTGGAACTTCAGCCATCCACGACTAGACTTGAGATGAATACTGAAGTGGTTTCCCATTGCCTTCTGCGGACAGGTGGGATTTTAACTCAGAATGTAGAAAGCTACCAGATAAATCTAGACTTGACAAGAACACAGATTCTTCTTGGGAGAAACACAGCTGTGGTTCCCTGTTGCCTTTTGTCTATTCTGAAATTCTCCTGCTCTCTGGAGCTTCCCATTGAATCACGGGATCTGTTTAACTCTTTGACAGGGCTGAACCTAGTTTACATGATATCAGGGCATGTCTACATATTAGTGGCACCGATGGAGGAACAAATGTCAAAAAGAGAGCCTTCAACCGAGTTCTCACATACCTAAACCACAGGACCCTCTTTTGCTGTTTGACTTATAAATTTGGCCTTCAACAGGTATTAGCACTCAGGGCTAGACTGAATCTTGGAGAAGAGTTGACCAAGGGATAACCCTGCACTCACCAAAACTTCTAGAGTCACTCTGAACCTGGAGCCTCACTCCAAGACTCAGTTAAATGTCTTGCACAAAGTTCTTTATTCAGAAAACTCAAATCCCAACCACCTCTATAATTTGGCAACGGTGAAAAACAGAATTTATGTACCATAAAGCACAGATGGAGGAGAGGCTGGTAAAAAAGTTAAATTTGCATTCTTCAGTTTGGCTTTTGTGCTGATCCTCATCACAAATTTTTGGGTAAAGACCAAAAGAGTGCAATTGTTAAGACAAGCAACTGAAATAGGATTCCTTCAAAGAATCTCTGGAATGATATTACTCAGTGATAATGGGATCTTTCCAGATTGAGCCATTACTTCTTTTGCATTAAGGGGTCACAACCCTGGTGCTACGAATTTGTGATTAGAATGCCATAGGAAAGAATTGCAAATGGATTGTTCAAGTTACGCTAACGAGCAAGAGACCTAGGAATAGACGAAGAATAGGACGGTTGGATAATATAAATAACCTCTGTTGGTTGTGCTTTGGAATCCAACAGGAAAGTGTAATGGCAGCTGCTTCTGATAGGGCCCTGTGGAAGCCTGAAGACTCTATCCCCGCTACCCTCCCAGGAATACTGAGAAAATGGATGGATGTATCATAGAAAACATGTCTTTCTACCCATTATTCCAACCTCACCACCATACCACCCTTCCATGGAATCCACCCATCAATATGTTTCTAACCAAAGCAGAATCCTCTGCAGGAATCTGCTAAGATGTTCCATATTCTCTGTGAATGGTATTAAAGTCAATCCGATGTTTACTGTAAAGATTTACCTCAAGCTTAATCCTTCTTCGTTTAATCTTCATCACAGAAATCAATAGAATAACAGCAACCAGCTTCGGTTCTTGATGAGTTTTAACTGATGACAAACAGCTTTGGCAGTCGGCTATGGGTTGGAGATCACTTACTCTCCGTATGCACACACGTCTGTGTGTCTGTGTTTATACACATCTCTATCCTTGTGTTTAAGTTTGCATGTGTATCTGTGTGTGTGTGACAGATTATTTGTGTCTCTATGAATATGTGTATATGTACGTTACTTTGTGCGTGTGTGTGTGTGTGTATGTGTATGTGCTGGTTTGTATGTGTATATGTGTATGTGTTTCTTTATATGTGTGTATATGTATATGTGAATAGATGCGTGTACGCCTGTGTCTGTGTGAGTGTGTCTGTGCATGTCTGTGTGTGTTTGCTTGTATGTCTGATGGTGTACATGTGTGTGTGTGTGTGTGACTGTCTGATAGTGTGTGTGTGTGTGTGTGTGTGGTGTGTGGTGAGAGAGAGAGAGAGAGAGGAGAGAGAGAGAGAGGAGAGAGAGACAGTATATCGGACTTTATGTGTCTGTGAATATGTGTGGATGTGTACATGTTGCTTTTTCTTTCACACTTTCTCTTTCTGTGCATGTGTTTGTGCGTGTGTGTGTGTGTGAGTGTGTGTGTATGTGTATCTGTCTGTCTGTCTGCTTGTCTATTTATATTTATGAGTATGTGTTTGTGCTTGTCTGTGTGTTTGACAGTGTATGTATCTGCATCCATGACTATGTGTGTGTACATGTAATTCTGTATGTGTGTGTGTGGAGTATGTAAGCATGTCTGTGTATATGTGTGGAATAGGCACAGGCGTGGCTGTGTGGTAAGAAGCTTGCTTCCGCACGATATGGTTCCAGGTTCATATGCATGTATGTGTGTGAGAAAGATAGAGAGAGAGAGAGAGAGACTGTTTATATCTATCTGTATACGAGTGTGTATGTATGAGTGTGTGTGTAGGTGAATATGTGTGTATGTGTGTGTGTGTGCATGTATGTGCACCTATGCAATCTATGTATGTGATTGTGTGATCGTGTATGAGTTTATTTGCATGTAACTGTGTAGGTCTGTGTGTGTATGTGCGTGTGTTTGTAAATCTGTGTATATTTGTGTGTGTGTGTGTGTGCGCATGTTTATGTGTGTGTATGTGTATGCGTGTGTGTATGTATGTGTTTGTAGCATTGTATGTATCTATGTGTCTGTCATTGTGTATACGTGTGTACAAGATACTCTGTGTGTGTTTGTATGTGTGAAACAATAAATATAGGTGTGTGTGTGTGTTTCTGAGTGAGTATATGTAGCTGTTTATATATACCTACATATGTGTATGAGCCTGTCTACGCATGTATATACACACGTGTATATATTACACACAGTTATAGTGGCAATAAGCTACTGTTCCTTACTTGTTATGTTGCTATAAAGGAGATGTTAATTTTAGCTATTCTATAAACTCAGACTTCAGCCTGTACTGCCAGACATTACTCACTCTTGCCTCTGACCCACCTCTATTTCCTCCATCCTCTACTGCCAGCCATCACTCACTCTCACCTCTATTTCCCCCATCCTCTACTGCCAGCCATCACTCACTCTCACCTCTATTTCCCCCATCCTCTACTGCCAGCCATCACTCACTCTCACCTCTGACCCACCTCTCTTACCCCCTCCCCCCACATCAACTATCCTTTGCTGCCAGCCATCCCTCACTCTCTCCCCTTGGCTCCCAATAATTTCTTCTACCAATGGCTGATGCCTTTGTCAACTTCTGCCACTGACCATTGTCCTTTCTCATCTCCTTCCCACTATAATTCTGTCCCTCCCATATACTCCAGCCCCTTTCACTCGCCCACTTTAGTTTTCCAGCTGCCATCACTTTCTCCTCTGAATCAAGAATGTACTGAATTGCATGGCCCCTTCTTCCCTGTTTTGCTGTAAAGTGGTTGGCAATAGGAAGGGCATTGTACAGTAGAAACCAAATGGACTGACTTGTATTGGCACCAGTCTATGGCAGTAGTTGTGGTTTCCAGTATGAAATTACTTGGATCAGGATGACCTGTCTGACTGGACCAGCAGTGAAAGTGGACAGAAAACAATAGCTTAGGTTACAAATATTATGTATCTATTATCCAATACCATTGCTGAAGATAGTGTGTTTTTAAGATAGCATGTTTGCACAAATACACACACACACAAACTCACATCCACCCACACACACATATACGCATATATATATTCATATCTCTATTATATTCTTGCACTATATACACACACCTATGCATACACACACACAAAACATACATGTACATATATATATCTTCCTACAAATACACACACACATACACCAACAGACATGTGTATATTCTTAAATCTATATTATTTTCAATAAATTCATATCAATTTAAGCCCAATATGTCAAGCTAAATTGATGAATGTTATAAAAATGGTTCTGTGGAATCGGAAAAAACCATTTCAATGACAAAATGACAAAAACATAATTAGAGAAATCACGTCCAGTTGTAGACTTATTGGCCAGAGATTAGTTTTCAGTCTGACATTAACCAACGTCTCTGTTTAAACATGGTGATTAATTTATGAAGTTAATCTAAATGCAGACGTGACTAAATGCAGACGTAAGAAGCTTGCTTCTAAACCACATGGTCTTGGGTTCAATCCTACAGCATGGCACCTTCAGCAAATGTCTTCTACTATAGCCCCAGACTGACTCAAAGCCTTCCAAGTGGCTTTGGTAGATTGGAAACTGTGTGGAAGCAAATCCTACGTATCCTTATAATGTGTGTAATGCAGGATAGGCAAGGACAGACCCCTCTACCACCTCTTCTCTAACCCTGTCTCACTGTAAAGGGGTTGGCAAAAGGAAGAGCATCCTGCAATAGAAACCTAGTCAAATGACTTGTAGAGGCATCGGGCTATGGAAGTAGGGGCCATTTCCAATACGAATATAAATTTGACCATTCTGTCTCATTGCGCTTTTCGGTCCACATGATAGGTGAATAGTTCAGTTTGCAATAAATGATGCTCTACATTTTGGATTACATCTCATCTCTCTCTCTCTCTTCTCTTTTCCCATGCAAAATTTTTGTGCTAAAATACACATACACACACACACACTCACACACACATATATATATATATACACAGACACAGGCACATATACATACATACATACATACATAATATATATACAATTATATATATATATATATATATATATATATATTATACACACAGACAGACATACATAGATACATGCATACAGACATACATATATGTGTGTGTGTCTGTATGTATGTGTGTATGTATGTTTGTATGCATGTATGTATGTATGTGTTGTTGTATGGTGTGTATGCATGTATCTATGTATGTCTGTCTGTGTGTATATATACATGATGATGATGATGATGATGATGATATATATACACACAGACAGACATACCTAGATACATGCATACAGACATACCTATATGTTTTGTGTCGTATGTATGGTGTATGTATGTTTGTATGCATGTATGTATGTATGTGTGGTATGTGTATGTGTATGCATTATGTATGTATGTCTGTCTGTGTGTATATATATCATGATGATGATGATGATGATGATGATGATATATATACACACAGACAGACATACATAGATACATGCATACAGACATACATATATGTGTGTGTGTCTGTATGTATGTGTGTATGTATGTTTGTATGCATGTATGTATGTGTGTGTGTCTGTATGTGTGTATGTATGTTTGTATGTGTGTATGCGTGTTTATCAGTATGTAAGAAGAAAGAAAACATGGAAACGAATTTAAATAATTACTTTGTTTACCATAAATTGTCTTCAATTGTTGAGCCTAGAGACACGCTTACGATCGTTTCCTTTACACAAGATTTCAAACACATCGGAAAATTACTCAGTGCTGCTTTTAACATATTACAATCATTTTACGCAGTGATATTTTTTTTAAACACGATGCACTTAGCTTTGTGGTTAAATAAGCCTGCTTCCCAGTTACGTTCTTCCAGGTTCAATCTCACTGAGTGGCAACTTCAATGAGTGTTCAATTCCATATTTAAGAGATGAGGAATTATGTACACTATTTACATTATTTACATTATTTACATTTGACGGATATTTCTCCTCATCTTCTTTGTTGTTAACACAACGTTTCAGCTGATATACCCTCCAGCCTTCATCAGGTGTCTTGGGGAAATTTCGAACCTGGGTTCTCATTCCTAAGATATTTTCCGATGATATTATTATTATTATTATTATTATTATTATTTTTATTATTATTATTATTATTATTATTATTGTTATTATTATTATTGTTATTATTATTATTGTTATTATTATTATTATTATTATTATTATTGTTATTATTATTCAGGTCACTGCCTGGAATCGAACTCGAAATCTTGGGGTTAGTAGCCTGTGCTCTTAACCACTACGCTATATGCCTGTGGGAATATGTAAATTCAATGAGTACCTTCTTATAGCATGGCTTCTGATCAATCAAAGCTCTGTGAGTGAATCTCGAAGACAGAAGGATTAGGATTAGGGTTAGAGAGAGAGAGAGAGAG
>NW_021833527.1:27500-28538 GCF_006345805.1 Octopus sinensis | reverse complement strand
CTTTACCTGGCATGTTAGCGATTCTGTTAGTTCACCAATAATGGTAATCATAAGTAGAACGAAATACATTAACAGCAATGATGCTTTCGTGATGCTGCTGCAAATATGAATAATATGCATGCACGTACATTTATGAATGTCATTTCAAAATCTCTCACCATAAATACAATATTTAAAAAAAAAATTTCATATTCTTTTATTCTTTTATTTGTTTTAGTCATTTGACTGCCGCCATGCTGAAGCACCGCCTTGAAGGGTTTTAGTCGAACAAATCGATCCCAGGACTTATTTTTTAAAATCATGGTACTTATTCTATTGGACTCTTTTGCCGAACTGCTAAGTTATGGGGACGAAATACATCAACACCGGTTGTCAAGCGGTGGAGAGGAAAAGCACACACATACATATACGACGGGCTTCTTTCAGTTTCCGTCTACCAAATCCACTCGCAAGGCTTTGGTCAGCTCGAAGTTATAGTAGAAAACACTTACCCAAGGTGTCTCGCAGTGGGAATGAACCCGGAGTCATGTTTATTGGGAAGCAAGCTTCTTACTACATAGCCACGCCTGGGTGTTTACATAGAAAGTGTTTATGTAGAGTCGCTGGTGGGGTTCGTCCGAATCGTGTCGAACCTTCCCTGGGTACATGTATGTATGTATGTATGTATGTATGTATGTATGTATGTATGTATGTATGTATGTATGTACGTACGTATGTATGCATGCATGTATGTATGTAGGTAGGCGGGAGGGAGAGAGAAGGTACGCATGTATATATATATATGTATGTGTGTGTGTGTGTGATTTTCCTCCCCACCGATTGACAACCGGTGTTGATATATTTCGTTTCGTCCCCATAACTTAGCAGTTCGGCAAAAGAGTCCAATAGAATAAATACCAGGATTTAAAAAAATAAGTCCTGGGATCGATTTGTTCGACTAAAACCCTCTGGGAGAATCTTTTTAAGTGATTTAGGTTGTTTGTAGCTTTTAATGATTTGGTGTATGTTTAGAATTTCCTTTAATTTGGGGTCCTTATG
>NW_021833527.1:0-22500 GCF_006345805.1 Octopus sinensis | reverse complement strand
TACCCAGTTTGCATGTTGCCTGTGTAACAACTGAATACAACTACACTTTAATATGTGTACGTTCACGTGTGTGTATGCGCAAATACGCGGGTTCGCTAAAGACATGACTATACGTATTGTATAAATACATATATTCACTCTGTAAGTATTGAGTTCTCCCTATTTACTGTGTCGTTTGTTGTTAAGCATTACAGAACTTATAGATGTGAATGTGTGTACGTACATATCTAGATCTCTCTATCTTCGCCTGCTTGGCTATATATATATATATATAATATATATAATATATATTATATTAAATTAGAGATAAAAACACTATTAGGCAAATCATACAATGAAAAATTAAAGCCAATACATAAGATTAATTAATTTATATTATTTAATATATATCAAAATTATAAAAAAGATAATTAATATAACACACATTTGGGGCGATCGCAAAGGTCAACCCAACCGGAGTGCAATGGAAGGGCCTCACTCTGGGAGAACCACCTTGATGATCATGGTTTACCCCTGTGCCAGGTAAGTATATATATATATATATATATATTATATTACCGAAGAGATGGTGGTGTGGATTTCCACCTCGGCATCCGAACTCAGAGTTTTATCTTGGCTAATGAATAATTGTCACATATTATTTTACAGATAGATTCCTCAATTTACATAATATTGAGGTCTCTTTCTTTCTTTTGTTACCTTACCGTTTTTACCAATATATATATATATATATATATATATATATATATATATATAATATATATATATATAATATATATTATATATATATATATATAATATATATATATATATATGTATATATACAATATATACATATATATACATATCTATATGTATATAGAAATGTATATATATATATATATATATATATATATATATACATATATGTATATTTATGTATGTATGTATAAATGTGTGTATGTACACACACATACACACACATTTATTATTATTTTTCTTAGTGTGGTATACTATGTATATTTTCCTACTTTAATTGCATACCGTGTATATGCTTTTCCTTCTGTCTGTCTGTCTGTCTCTCTGACGGAGCCAGGGAGCTCCTCCAGGTTACAATTATGTAGGACGTACCCGTTTGAGAATATCACATGCATCAATGAGAACTGCATAGTATGTAATATTAAACCTGGCATTAACTGTAGGACCAGAAATGTAGTCTACAGAATAAGGTATCTAGAGAGTGCTTGTAAAGACAAGAAAATGACATACAATGGTGAGACATCTAGAGGTATTGCGGAGAGATAAATAAATATTTAAGACAATATGCCGACAAAAAACAGTCCTCAATACTCTTCCAACTTGCCAAAGACCAACGTGGGGGTACACTGAGTCGACTTGACATCCGCATTTTATCCAAGCGCCCGGAGAATCCAACACTCAGACAAATACAGGAGTACGTCCTCATAAATGGAACATCCCCAGTACTACATAGATATACGTAGAAGGTAGTGATACTCCAATATCCACAGTTTATTCATACACAGGTAGATTTGTTAGTAGGCTGTTATGTAGATGTATATATATATATATATATATATAATATATATATTATATATATATTAAACACTTCACACACTTCCTATACGCATACACACAACGACACACAAAGGTACGCACATATACATAACAGACAGACGTACATAGTAACAAAACCCATATACATAGACACACTCAAACATGCACAAAGAGATACGCGCACAAATACACACACAAGCATACAAACATGAACTCACAAACACATGAATATACAGAATACATACATACAAACGTACACACACGCATCTATCTATCTATCTATCTATCTATCTATCTATCTATCTATCTATCTATCTATCTATATCTATCTATCTATCTATCTATCTCATCGAGACAGGTTTTCAGAGACCGGATTAGCACACTAGTAAAGAGGGCTTTGACGGGAGCCATCATCAACAACAAATGGTGGTTTGCCCTCAAGAGAGCAGTAAAAGCAGGAGCGATTAGGTACAGCAAAGCACTAGCCATAGATAGAAATAGAGTAGAGGGTGAGCTAGTTAAGAAGCTAGAAGAGGCAATTAGAAGCGGCATCGCATCCGACGTTTTGGCGGCGAGGTTGGCCCTCGACCAACACTTCAACGCCAAACACGAAGGATGTGCTGTCAGAGCTAGGATGCGTGCTCTAAGGAACGAAGGTGTTGGAGCCGCGAGAGAGGCCCGGGTGGCAGAGGCGCAACAGGGCAACAAAGCCACCATTCGGTCCCTGGTAGATGAACAGGGGCGCGAATTGCTCGAGCCAAGTAAAATTTGTGAGGCCTTTCAGCAGCATTTTGCCCGACTGTTCGGGACAAGTGGAGGGCAAGAACGTAGGGTGGACTTCAGTGCCTACCTACATAACCTACCACGACTCTCGACAAGAAAGGCAGGGTGCTGCGAAGGTGCCATCACGGCGGCAGAAGTGCAGGACGCGATGGCAGAATGCTCGAGGGACAAATCACCGGGTTTGGATGGTCTACCCTACGAGCTTTACAATTGTATGCCAGACTTGTTTGGAATTCTCTTGGCGGCGGTGTACTGCAACTGGCAGCAAAACGGGAGCATTCCTGGTTTTGTGAGCCGAGGAGCCGTAACACTGCTGAAGAAAGATCTAAACAGGGGAAATGTAATAGATAACTTTAGGCCCATCACTCTGCTTAATGCAGACTTGAAAATTTTGGCCAAGGTGCTAGCCAAGAGGTTGGCGCTTGTCATCGAGAAATTGGTCGACAAGGCGCAAACATGCGCCGTGCCAGGCCGGACCATCCATGACAACCTACACCTGATGCGCTACATCATAGACGGGTAGTTAGCGAACCTGGCATGGGTGGGGCGCTGATCAATTTGGATCAATCGAAAGCTTTCGATAGGGTGTAGACCATCGATACTTGGAGGCGGTCCTCAGAGCGGCTGGCTTCGGTCCCGTCTTCCGCGGCTGGATAGCCGCTTTGTACAGAGGCATCCGTTCGGTTAATTCGCGTGAATGGACATCTATCGAGACCCTTCGACATCGCACGTTCGGTCCGTCAGGGATGCCCCCTCTCGTCGCTTCTATACGTATTGACTCTCGAGCCATTATTGCGGAAGCTGGCAACTTTAAGGGACATCCCGCGAGAACTGGGATGCGGGACGAGCGTGTCTGCATACGCGGACGACGTCACCGTCATAGTGTCTAGCCACGAGCACATCGAGCAGGTCGGCGAGACACTGAAAAACTACGAAGCGGTGACAGGAGCGAAAATCAACCGGGAAAAGTCAGTGGGCTTGCGACTAGGCACCTGGAGAAGCAAGCCCATGCCGTCCACCAGCGCCTCCGTCGTGGGACGCTGGACCGACGGCCCGGTTGAGTTGCTCGGGGTCTGGTTTGGTCCGGACCTCCAAGTGGAGAAGAACTGGAACGAGATAACGAGTAGGGTGGTCACTCTCGCCCGGCAATGGGCCGAGAGGAAACTGTCCCTAAAAGGTCGGGCGGAGGTGGCGAACACGTACATCGCGTCCGTCATCTACTACCGCCTGACCGTCGTACCTTGTCCCGACCCTACCATCACCAAACTACAACGCATTCTCTTTCGCTTCTTGTGGAAAGGATGCGTCCCGATGGTCAGGCGATCCATTTGCTGTCAACACCCGTTAAAAGGAGGGCTGGGCATGCCGTGGTTGATATGCGCAGACACGCGCTGAGACTGCGACATCTCTGGCTCTATGTAGACGACGGTGAACAGGTGTGGTCGCCGTTTGTGAGGCACGCTTTCCCGCAGCTCGTCTCCATGACCGAACTGCAGTCGTGGATCAAAAGAGGCCGAGGAAGGGCGAATGGCACCGCGAGTGTCACGTTGCTCTCAAGCAACTCTGCCGTCCTGGGTCGACCTTGAGTGACTTCAACACAACCAAAGCATTCTATAGGGGATTAGGGAGGGAGGTACGACGACGAGCTCGGGGCGAACCTGGACGTCGACGAGGAGTACCTGACCCGCCTGTTCAGGACGACTTTCGGGCCAGATCCATGGACAACTTCCAGAGATCCCTGGCCTGGCAGTGTTACCGAGAAGCGCTACCCGTTCGGGATAAGCTCTACAGACACGGCTCGAGAAACACGGGGCCGACCTGCCCGAGATGCGGTCAGAGCGACGAAACCGTTCTGCACGCAATCGTGCAGTGTCCAGCAATTTCCGACCTGTGGGCTTGTGTCGAACAACTGCTGTCACGTGTGGGACGAGTCGGTTTATCAGCTGAGTCTATCGTCAATATTGTCACGCCTCCTTCCTTCAAACGGGAAGGAAGAGCTATTTTCATCATCCTTGTGGCTATGGCGAAAGAATGTATCTGGTGGACGCGTCTGAAAGGATTGGAGACAAACACTTTCCTCTCTGGCCAATCTCTCATCAACTTCTTCAAGTACCACTTGAAAAGGAAAGTGAGAGTAGAGAGGCAAGTTTTGTCTAGCGAATGTTTTAAAAAAAGATGGGTGAATGTAGCAAGGATGGCACGTATGAATGACGAAGCCACCTTGAGCATAATCCTATGAACCCAGAAATTGAAAACAGAGGGTTACCCACTTGCAAACAAATGTGGTAACATATAACAATATTGACCAAGGTTACCGTGGTCTTTTTCGTAGGCTTTTCTTCCCACGGATAAACTTTACTTGCTTTCCCCTTTACACCATATATCATAACACTGTGATACACGATCCCTATTGATCGTTCCTTTTTTTTTTTTTCTCTTCCCCTTTTTTTCCCTTTTTCTTCTTTTTTCATTTCTCTTTTCTTTTGTTCCTTTTCCTTTTCTTTTTTCTTTTTCTTTTTCTTTTTTTATTTTTTATTTATTTTATTTTTTTTTGTTCTTTTCTTCCCTTTTACGATCCCTCTTGATCGAAAACCTACTCCACCCCTTTTTTTGTTTCTTTTGTTTTTTGTTTTTTTCATCCCCCAAAAGAAAAGCTCTACCTTGTAACTTGTCCCATCTGTGTGCAGCCCTGTGTGGCCAATAAAGAAACTTATCTATCTATCTATCTATCTATCTATCTATCTATCTATCTATCTATCTATCTATCTATCTATCTATCTATCTATCTATCTATCTGTCTGTCTGTCTGTCTATCTGTCTATCTGTCTGTCTGTCTGTCTGTCTGTCTGTCTGTCTGTCTGTCTATCTATCTATCTATCTATCTATCTGTCTATCTATCTATCTATCTATCTATCTATCTATCTATCTATCTATATCTCTCTCTATATATATAGACACATACACGCATACATACATACACATACATACATATGTGTATACACAGGCATACTGACACACACACATGCGCACAAAGAAACAAGGAAAAAGAATGCTGCTCCGATAACAGAGTCAACGATTATCGTAATTATTATAGTAATTATTATAGTAATACATATTGTTCATAATGATGAAAAACGAAAATGGAGAATTATGGATGTATGAATAATTTATTCGTATGATATAATAAGGTTGAAAGTTTTTTTTAATAAATACAATACAAATATATTATAATTTATAAAGCTCTAAAAGAAATGGCAGATGCCAAATACCTACATGTATGTTTCGGTTCATGACCCTTGGTGATTAGTAATTCTAAGCGTTTGGGAAGGCTCATATGCCAAGAATTAGTCATCATTTTCAACTATATGGGGCAGAATCTTATCAGAGCTTTATGAGCTTATACCACAATGTTTAACACCCCTATCCACACACACACATAGGTGCGGGCATTGGTATGTGGTAAGAAGGCGGCGAGCTGGCAGAAGCGTTAGCACGCCGGGCGAAATACTTTGTGGTATTTCGTCTACCGCTACGTCCAGAGTTCAAATTCCGCTAGGTCGACTTTGCTTTTCATCCTTTCGGGGCCGATTAAATAAGTACTAGTTACGCACTGGGGTCGATATAATCGACTTAATCTGTTTGTCTTTCCTTGTTTGTCGCCCCTGTGTTTAGCCCCTTGTGGGTAGTAAAGAAATAGGTATTTTGTCTGCCGTTACGTTCTGAGTTCAAATTCTGCCGGGGTCGACTTTGCCTTTCATCCTTTCGGGGTCGATAAATTAAGTACCAGTTACGTACTGGGGTCAATCTAATCGATTTAATCCGTTTGCCTGTTCTTGTTTGTCCCCTCTATGTTTAGCCCTTTGTGGGCAATAAAGAAATAAGAAGCTTGCTTTCTAACAACATGGTTTTGGCTGCAGTCCCACAGCATAGCACCTTGAGTAAGCATCTTCTACTACAGCCTCGTGCCGACCAAATCCTTGTGAGTTTATTCGGTTGGCGGAAACTGGAATAAGCTCATCGTACACATATGTGTGTGTTCTCGTGTGTGTGTATGTGTGTGTGTTTTTGTATTTAGGTTTGTTCCCTATCACTACTTGCCAACCGGTGTTAGTCTGTTTACGTCCCCATAACTTATAGAATAAGTACGATAGAATAAGTACGAGGTTTAGATAAAAAATTTAAGTACTGGTGCCGATTATTCGACTTAAAATTCTCCAAAGCAGTGCCCCAGCATGGCTGCAATTATATGACTGAAACAAATGCAGGATATATATATATATATATATATATATATATATAATAGGCATAGGAGTGGCTCTGTGCTTACCAACTGCATGGTTCCGGGTTCAGTCCCACTACGTGGCACCTTGGGCAAGTCTCTTCTACTATAGCCTCGGACCGACCAAAGATTTGTGAGTGGATTTGGTAGACGGAAACTGAAAGAAGCCCGTCGTATATATATATATATATATATAATTAGGGCTTATTAAAATAAATTACTTTGCCACATACTGAAGTTTTTAGAAATAGCAGCCAAAAGGTTTTTTAGCTATTTCCACTACTTTAAGAAAAATTCATATATATATATATGTATGTATGTATGTATGTATGTATGTATGTATGTATGTATGTATGTATGTGTGTGTGTATGTATGTATGTATGTATGTATGTATGTATGTATGTATGTATGTATGTATGTATGTGTGTGTGTATACGTTTGTGTGTTTGTGTTTGTCCTCCCAATATCGCTTGACAACCGGTGCTGGTGTGTTACGTCCACGTAACTTAGCGGTTCGGCAAAAGATTCTGATAAAATAAGTATTAGGCTTACAAGGAATAAGTCCTGGGGTCGATGTGCTCGACTAAAGGCGGTGGTCCTGCATGGCCACATTCAAATGACTGAAACAAGTAAAGAGTAAAGACTATCTATCTATTTATCTATCTATCTATCTATCTATCTATCTATCTATCTATCTATCTATCTATCTATCTATCTATCTATCTATCTATCTATCTATCTATCTATCTATCTATCTATCTATCTATCTCTCTATCTATCTATCTATCTATCTATCTATCTATCTATCTATCTATCTATCTATCTATCTATCTATCTACCTATCTATCTATCTATATCTATCTATCTATCTATCTATCTATCTATCTATCTATCTATCTATCTATCTATTTATCTATCTATCTATATATGTATGTGTGTGTGTGTGTATATATATATATACCAACTAGTCCCACCTAAGCGTACTAAAACGGACAACAGGTGGACATCTGGGAGTCATGACTCGGATGTAGCCCGCTCCACTAGAGTGTCAGAAGGTAGGGACTGAAACACTTGCCTAAAGGGGGGTTCTCCTCTGAGGACCACCTGCTGTTACGTTCTCCCCGGGTTTCTTTCCACCCATATATATATATATATATATATATATATACTCTTTACTCTTTTACTTGTTTCAGTCATTTGACTGCGGCCATGCTGTAGCACCACCTTTTTTTTAATCGAGCAACTCGACCCCGGGACTTATTCTTTTGTAAGCCCAGTACTTATTCTATCGGTCTCTTTTGCCGAACCGCTAAGTAACGGGGACATAAACACACCAGCAATGGTTTTCAAGCAATGCTAGGGGGACAAACACAGACACACAAACACACACACGCATATATATATATATACATATATACGACGGGCTTCTTTCAGTTTCCATCTACCAAATCCACTCACAAGGCTTTGGTCGGCCCGAGGCTATAGTAGAAGACACTTGCCCAAGGTGCCACGCAGTGGGACTGAACCCGGAACCATGTGGTTGGTAAACAAGCTACTTCACACACATCCACTCCTGCGCCTATATATATATATATATATATATATATATATATATATATATATATATATATATATATAAGTAGATGAGTGTATTTTAACTTGTTAACAATTAACACGGATAAATGTATGTATGTATGTATCTATGTATTTGTATATTAGGGTGGAGTGAAAATAAAAAAAATTGTAAATATTGAAAATGCTTGAGGTCTAAAATGTTGCCATATTTAATTATTAGAAAAAAAAAATGCGAAATTTTCGCTGATTTTAATCAAGAGCATGTATTCCCTCAAGCCCATTGAACTCCGAAAATGGGAGGAATTTTGTAAATTCTTTACAATAGCGGAGTTTGAGGGTTTGAGGGAGTAAATGCTCTTGAATGATCTAAGCGAAAATTTAGTATTTTTGTAGTAATAATAAACGGCAAGATTTTAGGCCTCAAGGATATTTACTCCCTCAAACCCGCCAAACTCTGCTATTGTAACACATTTACTAAAGTCCTCCATTTTCGGGGTTTAGGAGACTTGAGGGAGTAAATACTCTTAACTGATATCAGCGAAAATTCCGTATTATTCTTGTAATCAAATAAAGCAACATTTTAGACCTCGGGTATTTTCAATTTCTACAATTTTAAAAATTTTTACTCCACCTTAATGTACACACACACACTCACACACACATACACACACACACACACACACACACACGTACGCGCACGCATACACACACATACACACAGATATATATTGTATGTTACATGTGTTGGTATGTTTCTTTCTATTTTTAAATGGTAACGTGTACTTACAGTAGTTCCTTAAGGTTGGTTGACTGTTTTTGCTCCCACGTGTTTTCGTGTATGTGGTGTTTGTTAGGTTACTTCCTTATATTTCTTTTACTTGGTACTGAAGTGTCATTTCCGTACTTTGCAGCATGTTTAATAATTGTTTCTTTTGCCATAAATATATTGACTTACTTTCTTCTTTTGTAAAAGCTTTAATCCACATCTCTTTTATTTTCTCAGCTATGGGTGGCTAATTCGCAATATTACAACCTAAAGGCAGAAATATATACGTCAATAAAGTGACAAAAGACACTAAACACCCATGTAATTTTCACTTTTACTGTTCATGAAATCAGCGTTAGATTTCAATAGAAATCATATAAACTGACAAAGCGAGATGAGTTTAACCATAGCTACCGACGAGCATTACGATGCCTGAGCATCAAAGTGTGAAATTATCGATGATCCGGCTATATCTGTTGCCGGGGGGAGCTTACCTCCCTTATCACTCATTAAGATAGGGCTTCTGTTGTTTTGACTCTTATTTCTAGCAATACTGGTGCTGATTAGTGCCCTCTATCACTTTAGTGACGTATATATTTCTGGCAGTAGGTTGTAAAATTGCGAATTAGCAACGCATATCCAAACCCAATTCACTGCTAGTTAGTTTTGATATAACAAACTTACATACGAACAATTCACATGATTTGGGAATTACTGCCATAAAATATTAGGTCGGGAAACATAGAGAAGTGATCCCTATTAAATTTACAGTAACCTTCATATTAGACGCAGTCAGCCTCATCCTCGAAAATAATACATTCCTTTACAACAGAAAAATCTACCTCCAAATTCGAGGCACCGCTAAAGGGAAGCGATTTTCTCAGTTGTCGTGAACTCAGTATTGGGATACCTATGTAAAAAAATTGAAGAAAACTACGGCATGACCTTTAGAAGACATATAGAAGACACATAGAAAGGATACCTTGATGATTGTTTCCTAATTTGGACCAAACCCCTAGAAAATCTGGAAGAATTCAGCACCTTCCTTAACAATCTATACCCTTGTTTCCATTCACAAGAGAAAGGAACAACGCACAGTTACCATTTCTTGACATAATGGTAATTAAAAACAACACCACAATCACAACTGATATTTATTACAAAAGCACAGATACACACCAGTACCTAAATTTCAAATCATGTCACACAACACACACAAAATGCAACATCCTGTACTGTCTAGCCAGGAAAATATTTACTATAGCAGATGATACAAATGCCAGGAACACACGACTTATAGAACGTAAAGGATTTCTACTCAAGCAAAAATACCCTCTCCTACTTATAGAAAATAACATACAACGAGCAAAAGAGATACCGATAGTACAACTTAGGGCAACACGAGAAAGACGAATCCATCAAAGGAACACAATACCATTTCTAGTAACACAATCCGCATCACCAAAACATTTTTAACATCTTCAAAACAAATTTTCCAGTCATAAAACAGTGAAAAATTAAAAAAAGGAGTGGCTGTGTGGTAAGTTGCATGCTTTCCAACCACATGGTTCCGGGTTCAGTCCCACTGTGTGGCATCTTGGGCAAGTGTCTTCTACTATAGCCTCGGGCCGACCAAAGCCTTGTGAGTGGATTTGGTAGACGGAAACATATATATATATATATATTATATTAAATTAGAGACAAAACCACTATTAGGCAAATCAAACAATGAAAGACTTAATTTAATATAATATAATATTTTACTATAAAATTGGATTCAATACTAAATCTGATTTTTCCCTGTAAGTTTGGATTCATTCCCTAATATTTATTATATATATATATATATATATATATGTGTGTGTGTGTGTGTGTGTGTGTGCGTGTGTGTGTGATTGTATGTCTGTGTTTGTCCCCCCAACATCGCTTGACAACCGATGCTGTTGTGTTTATATCCCCGTAACTTAGCGGTTCGGCAAAAGAGATCGATAGAATAAGTACTAGGCTTACAAAGAATAAGTCCCGGAGTCGATTTGCTCGACTAAAGGCGGTGCTCCAGCATGACCGCAGTCAAATGACTGAAACAAATAAAAGTATATAGAAAAGAAAAACTAACGAAACACTTATCTTAAGTAAAAGGCAACTACATAACCTAAAGAAACTATTAACAAAGGCAAAATTCAACATGAACAAACAAGATGAAACATTCACAGTATCCAGAACAAAAAAAAAAATGGTCAGATTTTCACAAATGCAGATATGAACTGCAAAAAGAGAAATTTGATCTGCAAAAAGAGAAATTTGATCTGCATTAAAGGAACTATATATTGGTGAAACAGGGATTATGTTATCGGAACGCTCACGAGTTCAAAGACAACAAATCCGGAACACTAATGTTGAACAAACGCCATTAAGTGAAATGTTAGAACCATGTGGTCAGAAAATGTTTCTAAGTTTTCCTTTCCACAAACTACATGACATAAGTGAGGTTGGAAGAAAGATAAAAGAAAAACGGTTTATTGAAATGTTCAAAATATTTTTAACATATGAAACATACACCTTCATTCACATCGCAAACTTTAACATTTTATTTTTTTATATCCCACATTTTATCTTATTTTATCTTCTTTTATTCTGCTTGCTTGTCTGTTACTTTGCCCGTCCGTAACGCTTCCAAAGTGATTAGTTGGAGGGGAAGGGGAGGTGGTGGTGATTGAAATATGTAATTGTTGTAGCTAAGTTTTCCTTCCGTTACTTAGTCCATCCGTAACGCTTTCACGTGACTAGCTGAAGGGAAGGGCGAAGAGCGAAAGATAAAGGAAAGAGAAAAGAGGGTAAGGCGGAGAGTGATTGAGAAAGAGGGAGAGTACTATGTATTAAGTTTATGAAATTGTGAATAATGTATAAAAAGTGGGCAATCACTCGTATTTGGTTTCAGAACTGTCAATAATTTTACAAATGGTTGTTCGTTAATATCCGTAACAATTGTTCAATTCCGCGCGCGGCGCACGCACACACTCATTGGCTTTCGTGTTCATGACTTGAATAGTGAAACATCCACTCGGACAATATATGTAATGTACGTATGTATTTTTGTACCAATGTATATATGTAAGTACATATGTGCGTACGTGTACCTGTGCGTATGCGTATGTGCGTGTGTGGGCGCGCATGCATGTGTGTGTGAAAACAAATACATAAATCTGAACATGTTCGCGCACACGCACACACACACACACGCGCGCGCGCACACGTATACCCATTATTTTTCATATATATGTACATGCATAAATACATACATACATTCACTGTATAAGTGTGTGTTTGTATGTGTGTGAGTGAGAGAATACAAATGCTTAGAGTTGAACACGCTCGCGCGCGTACACTCAGTGGGACACGATCACACACACGTTCACCTGTTATCCTTCATATACACTGCATACATACATACATACATACATACAATAGTGTGTTTCACTATTCAAGTCATGAACAACGTATGTGTTTGTGTGTGTGTGTGTGAATGCGCGCGCGCGCTATCGTCTGTTTTACTTTCCTCCGGCTTCAAAGCAAATGTTGCGCTCAACAAGTCATGAAAACAAAAGTAAATAAAAACAAAATCTACGGAAATTCACGAAGTTTGTGACAGCTGTGAGAGAGACGAAATGCGAGTGATTGCCAAAATGTCTATATATAAAGTGCATTAAGTAACCATCATATTCCAATTTCCTTCACTTTTCAATGTATAGTAGATGAGCGACTATTTTTTAATACCGACACAATGCAGGCTATGCTTCCAGATTTTTGGATAAAGATTTCAGAAATAACCCAATAATTCTGTGAAATATTCGCGAGTCACGCTAGCATTCATTATTATGGGTATCTATTTTTAGCAGCATTAGAACCATTATTATCAGGATCCCTTTAGCTTGAGATCTTCATTATCTTTTACAAACTATTTCTTTACTACCCACAAGGGGCTAAACACAGAGGACACAAACAAGGACAGACAAACGGATTAAGTCGATTACATCGACCCCAGTGCGTAACTGGTACTTAATTTATCGACCCCGAAAGGATGAAAGGCAAAGTCGACCTCGGCGGAATTTGAACTCAGAACGTAACCGCAGACAAAATAGGGCTACACATTTCGCCCGGCGTGCTAACGTTTCTGCCAGCTCGCCGCCTTATCTTTTACAACCGCTTTATTACATCACTACCCCTCTCTCCCATTTTTGCTAAATCTAGTCAGCCTTGGTGGTCATTTGACATCATCTGGCATCTGTTATTCTTCATCCCTTTATCTATCTGTCTTTATACATGCACCCCCTAATATCTCTCCACATGCCTACTCTCATACACTGATTAGTATATATCTACTCTATTATGCCCACATGTCTGTCCTTCCCCTTGACTATAATATATATTCCTATTCTCGAAGGCAGCGAGCTGGCAGAAACGTTAGCGCGCCGGGCGAAATGCTTGGCAATATTTCGTCTGCCATTACGTTCTGAGTTCAAATTCCGCCGAGGTCGACTTTGCTTTTCATCCTTTCGGGGTCGATAAATTAAGTACCAGTTACGCACTGGTGTCGATGTAATCGACTTAATCCGTTTGTCCGTCCTTGTTTGTCCCCTGTATGTTTAGCCCCTTGTAGGTAATAAAGAAACATGTATTTCGTCTGTCGTTACGTTCTGAGTTCAAATTCCTCTGAGGTCGACTTTGCTTTTCATCCTTTCGGGGTCGATAAATAAAGTACCAGTTACGCACTGGGGTCGATGTAATCAACTTAATCCGATTGTCTGTCCTTGTTTGTCCCCTCTGTGTTTAGCCCCTTGTGGGTAGTAAAGAAATAGATAAAATATATTCCTATTCTACCCTTATTCATTCTCTATTCAAAATTGGAACTAGCAACTTCCACTATTCCTCGAAATGGATTATCATC
This sequence comes from Octopus sinensis, assembly GCF_006345805.1. Classification (NCBI taxonomy): domain Eukaryota; kingdom Metazoa; phylum Mollusca; class Cephalopoda; order Octopoda; family Octopodidae; genus Octopus; species Octopus sinensis. The sequence goes on along the minus strand of NW_021833527.1, from coordinate 8,597 downwards.
GAATATTCTCATTTGAAGTTGCAACGGGATATTACTTGTATTTATTATTTGATCTTGGATTTACTTAACGCATTCCTATTTTACTCTGATCCTTCCCCTATTCTTCGCAAACTGGAATAAACTAATTTTCTCGATTGCAGACTTTCCCTCGTTTTTACATCTCTCTGACTTCTCCCTCTCTGATATTCAGCCTATGAAATCCTTACTCAATATGATGATCTACACACTTCTGCAGTAGAGTGGATTAGACCATTGCCCATATCACGAACGAATGCCCTAGACTTGCTCTAAACCACTACAAATTTGCGGCCACACGACCAGGTAGCGAAAGTCCTACATTGGAAACTGTGCGAAAAGTGGGGCTAGAGAGGCAAGACGTGGTATGAGGACAAACCGAAGAGAGTGGCGGAGTCGGATGCTAACAAAATCCTTAAGGATTTCCCATTCCAAACAGAGCAGGTGCTAGATCACAACAGACCAGACCAAGTGCTGGTGGACAAGGTGCACCCTATATGATATATAGTTGATGTTGCATGTCCCTTTGATCCACGAATAGTCAAGAAGATAGATAGATACAACCCTCTTAAATACGAAATAGCCTGGCTATGGAAAAGGAAGAATGTGAAGATAGTGTCAATCATTGTTGCGTCCTAGGGAACAGTAGCAGAAGGCATCAAGAGGAATATAAAAGAAATTGGAGTCTAAGTGCAAACTGTTACTATTCACTATCATCTGTTCACATATTAAACGTACAGTGATAGATTTGACCATGCACTCTGAAACACTAAGAACCAAGTCTAGTTGGATCAGCACTCTGTGCACAACAGTTGTCACACTTCTAGAAGTGTATCATTTACCTTGTTTTGCATTCTAATTATTCTTCGTTCAGCAAACCACTGTTTAGCAACTGTTTCTTCTTTTTCCTATCATTTGGAAATGCCTAAATGCAGATATTTGTGCATTTTCCCTTTCGTATGTTGAAGTTGTGCTTGTGTTAAATATTTTATTAATCTGTACGGCTGACAGATATCATGCTGTCAGTTGTGAGGTTGAGTTTCAGTTTCATTTTATGTTAAATTCTTCAGTGTCATTTTTGTCAGGGGCTATAAAACATCTTCATCAGTTTCTTTTTCTCTTCTGACTGCAATTCTCTCAATTTCTATTCTCCGTTTTTCTATTTATTTTCAGAATGTTTATCACTGTTTCTGCAAATCTTACTCTATTCTTGTTCTCTCTATTTTTTTCTGATGAATTTACTCTTCGTTCTCCATTCTTCTCATTCACAGCATTACTTTTTGTGATGCTTAAGTTCTTCCATATATTTTATTAAACTGCTTTCATCTCTTAATCTCACACTTGTAATAATTTTCGGTTAACGAAGACCGCTACCTACTTTGATCATCTGTCCTGTTTCAGCTGCTGTCTCATTCAATATTTTAAAATTCTTTTTGTATTTTCCCAATGCTAGCTTCCATTGGGTATTTTGTTCAATTTCCACCATTTTGTTTCAAGAAATAGTTATTTGAAAAGTCTTACGCTTGTTCAGATGCATGTCACTCAACATATGGGCCAAATGCTGTAAAAAGAAACACCTGTTTAAGGGTTAATATATGAACTATATAAAATTTCATATATTTTTAAATGTTACAATATTTCACTAGTACTGTAAAGGAAAAAAACAATTTCAAAAATAGTATGAACTGTTTACACGTGATAGTCTGTTTTTCTCTTTTACACTTTTAATACTATTTTAAACAAGTTATAAACACAAGCATTTTTGGCGATGTCTCTTTTAATTTTGTTGTTTGATACCACTCTGACCAGCGTAATTCTTTTTAAGCCAACACGCTCTTATTTTAATTCTGTTTCTGTCATTCACCCTTCATCATCTATCTTTTGCTGCAACGACAAGTGACATAAAGACCTGATACTCCAGCAACTCCATTCTAATTTTCTCACTGTTACATGCTGTTGTCTCGCAGCTCAATCTAGTAAATAACTTTATTTTTAATGATAGAGTAATTCTTTGGTACTGAGAAAGAAAACGAATGCTTAGAAAGTAGTAATAATGTTTAATTATACAGCACTAATGAAGTGTCAGAAGTGACGTTAACTTAACATTTGTTGATTTACAATCGCATATTTCAAGTTCGTAACATTATTCAGGACTGTATTCAAGCTTCTTTCCCCACCATATATTGCTTTATAGTGTTCGACTCTTCAATAATTCACCTTTTAATTTCTCTCTCTCTCTGTGCCTCTGTCTCTGTCTGTCTCTCACTCTCCCCTATCACTATCTGTTTCTTATGTTTTATTTCGAACATGATTTAATTCTCTATCTGAAGTAATGAAAAAATACATAATGCGAAAATACAATTACAAAGAGAAAAACACACGAATATCAAATATCTAGTTAACTAGAGAGTCCATTAATTAATTGGCTGACCAATTACTTCATCGGATGTTCTATCAAGAATCCCTTCATCATATTTTATGATCTTACCAAATTACTCTTCTTCATGCTGATGTGTATCTTCTGATGGTTTCACAAAGCGATTATTGTGATTTTACCTTAGTATTTATAGTTTATTTAGTATTGGGATTGTACAACTGCCGTGTCTTGGAGTCTAATTTGTGTGTGTCTATGTGCAAATATATTTCTGGTTCAGTGATACACGTCTGCGGTTTGTGTTTAGTTAGTAATGGATGATGGTATATAAATTCATAAACACACATATGTACATTCATACATTTATACAGATCTCCTCTGACCTAGTTAATACCAGATCTGTTTTGTTTTTCTTGAACACTACCCTCCTTGGATTAAGCATGCAGTCACACAAACTTTGACCAGCTCATCGTTGAATTAATTAACGCCAACGATAATAACACTGATTCAGACGGGTTAAAGAAACATAACTCTTAATTTTCTGTTTTTTCTTTCCACCTTTTTCTTCTAGCTTCTTTCCGACCTTTCTCGTGTTTTCTCAAAGATCAGTAGCTTTTCCTCAAAATGAGAAGTGAACTTGTATATTTTGAGTCTGATAGATTGCTTGGAAACACACGACAGGCCATTACAAGCTTGTTGTTTACAAGTATTTCTCCAGTATGAAATTAATAGTAGCTCGACTTTTAATGTCTGTATAAATAAATAATATTCATCTCTCCCTGGATCCAGTGCATTCTTGTTAATATATATATATATATGCGACTGTGGAGGCGCAATGGCCCAGTGGTTAGGGCAGCGGACTTGCGGTCATAGGATCGCGGTTTCGATTCCCAGACCGGGCGTTGTGAGTGTTTATTGAGCGAAAACACCTAAAGCTCCACGAGGCTCCGGCAGGGGATCCCTGCTGTACTCTTTCACCACAACTTTCTCTCACTCTTACTTCCTGTTTCTGTTGTACCTGTATTTCAAAGGGCCGGCCTTGTCACACTCTGTGTCAAGCTGAATATCCCCGAGAACTACGTTAAGGGTACACGTGTCTGTGGAGTGCTCAGCCACTTACACGTTAATTTCACGAGCAGGCTGTTCCGTTGATTCGGATCAACCGGAACCCTCGTCGTCGTAACCGACGGAGTGCTTCCACATATATACGACTGACCTCTTTCTCATTCAGTTTCCGTCTACCAAATCCACTCAGAAGACTTTGGTCGGCCCGCGGTTCCACGCAGTGGGAATGAACACGGAGCCATGTGAATGAGGGACAAGATTCTTGCCATACACTCAAATGCACACACATACACACAACCGCACATTAAGATTTGTATTTAGTACAGGTAAAAATGTAATTCAAGGTCCGAGGGTATATATACATACATACATACATATATCTATCTATCTATCTATCTATCTATCTATCTATCTATCTATCTATCTATCTATCTATCTATCTATCTATCTACCTATCTATCTATCCGCCCTCACCCTGGTTTAGCAACACCGCCTGGCACAGGATGCGTCCCGATGGTCAGGCGATCCATTTGCTGTCAACACTCGTTAAAAGGAGGGCTGGGCATGTCGTGGTTGATGATGCGCAGACACGCGCTGAGACTGCGACATCTCCGGCTCTATGTAGACGACGGTGAACAGGTGTGGTCGCCGTTTGTGAGGCACGCGTTCCCGTAGCTCGTCTCCATGACTGAACTGCAGTCGTGGATCAAAAAGAGGCCGAGGAAGGGCGAATGGCACCGCGAGTGTCGCGTTGCTCTCAAGCAACTCTGCCGTCCCGGGTCGACCTTGAGTGACTTCAACACAACCTGCCTGTTTGAAACGACTTTCGCGCCGGGACCTATGGACAACTTCCAGAGATCCCTGGCCTGGCGGTGCTACCGAGAAGCGCTACCCGTTCGGGATAAGCTCTATAGGCATGGCTCGAGAAACACGGGATGCGGGCAGAGCGACCAAACCGCTCTGCACGCAATCGTGCAGTGTCCAGCAATTTCCGACCTGTGGGCTTATGTCGAACGACTGCTGTCACGTGTGGGACGTGTCGGTTTATCAGCCGAGTCTATCGTTAATATCGTCACGCCTCCTTCCTTCAAACGGGAAAGAAGAGCTATTTTTAGCATACTTGTAGCTATGGCGAAAGAAGTATCTGGTGGACGCGCCTGAAAGGATTAGAGACAGACACTTTCCTCTCTGGTCAACCTCTCATCAACTTCTTCAAGTATCACTTGAAGAGGAAAGTGAGAGTAGAGAGGCAAGTTTTGTCTAGTGAATGTTTTAAAAAAAGATAGGTGAATGTAGCAAGGATGGCACGTATGAATGACGAAGCCACCTTGACTATCATTCTATGAACCGTAAAAATTAAAACAGAGAGTTGCTTATTTGCAAAAAAAAAAGAAATATAACATGTGACTTCATTGACCGAGGTTACCGTGGTTTTTTCTGTAGGCTTTTCTTTCCACGGGTAAACCTCACCTGTCCTCCCCTTTACACTTCATATTGACATTTCTGTGATAACGATCCCTATTCAATTTTTTTTCCTTTCCCTTTTTTTTCCTCTCCCCCCTTTTTAAAAAAATTTATTCCCCCCTTATTTTGTCCTCTTTCTTTCCCTTTACGATCCCTTTGATCGAAAACCAAACCCCCTTTTTTACCCCCAAAAGAAAAGCTCTACCTTGTAATTTGTCCTGTCTGTGTGCAGCCCTGTGTGGCTAATAAAGAAACATATCTACCTACCTACCTATCTATCTATCTATCTATCTATCTATCTATCTATCTATCTATCTATCTATCTATCTATCTATCTATCTATCTATCTATCTATCTATCTATCTATCTATCATCTATCTATCTATCTATATGTCTATCCGTTATAAAGGATTTATAAAGAATCATGGCACAACAGCGAGTAGTACGCCACTGATTAGCTAGACGGAATCGTGCAGAACAGACATTGAAGTAATCCGTTATCAACGTAGAAAGCATCGCTGAATTCAAGACACTCTTGTTGGGTAATCCGCAATTCCAATAGTTTACAAGTTATTTAGCGAATAGTAAAACATTGAGCATGGCGCAAAATAACAATGGACACAAAGACGAATGGATTTTTAATGTTGCAGCAATGGTTTCCCTGATAGTCTTACTTTTGATGCAAGCGTAATGCAATTCTTCGGATTACACAATACACTATGCGATACTAACGCTCATTAGGATATATTTAAAACAGTAAGATAATGACTAGTTGAAATTTACAGGAAAACAAAAGACGAAGACAAGTGTATAAACAGCAAAAAGGTGTATTAGTTTAATGCTTGAGAAGGTGAGAAAGTATTTTACATTTCGAGCCTACGCTCTCCAACAGAAAGGAGCACATGGAAATAAAGAGAGAATAAAAAAAAAACCTTTATATAAAGACTAGTTCAGTAATCGATTGATTCTCAGTAAGTTAGGTTACAAACAATGTTACCGATTTCTAATATGTAAAAAGTGGGTATGTCATGAAAGTTACATTTAAGAATAGTATAGAAGAGGAAGGAGGAGATCTATAATTTACAGTTATAGATTTTAAGATAAAACAGTCATTAATACTCGATAAAAATACACAATTAGAGCTGCGAATTGCATGAACTCTTTAGACATTTTCAGAGCAGATGTTTTTCAATGTCTTCTAAAAGCATTTATTTTGTTATTTTCCTTACTACACATACACACACATACACACATACACACAAACACATACACGCACGCACGCACGCACACATTTATATATAAACACATATACGCACACATATGTGCATGCACACGCATGCTTACATTCGTTAATTTTGCACTGGTGATCTAAAATAAAAAAGAGGAAATAGAAAAAATAAGCACTATATGTCGTTGCTATTATGAAACAGTGTCCTAAGTCCAAAACGTTGCTTTTTCAGAAAACAAAATAATAGCTTCACAATTTCATACCAGAACCATTGTACTTCACTTTGACAATTTTTTGATATCTTGGCATCTGAAGCAGCTGGAGATACGATACTTTGACCCAAAGAACCGGCTATTGTAAACAAAAATAAATATTGAAGAAAACGCATTTGGCCAAATTTGGACATACGACAGTTTAACATAATAGCAACGATATATAGGAAACGGACAGGATGAAGGCATAAAAAAAGAGAGTAAATGCATTGTAGCGAGAGGGAAAGGTATAGACATGGAAGAAGAAGAAAGAAAGAAATCTACAGAGTGAAGGATAAAAAGAACAATACCTATTTCTTTACTACCCACAAGGGGCTAAACACAGAGGGGACAAACACAGAGGGGACAAACAAGGACAGACAAACGGATTAAGTCGATTATATCGACCCCAGTGCGTAGCTGGTACTTATTTAATCGAGCCCGAAAGGATGAAAGGCAAAGTCGACCTCCGCAGAATTTGAACTCAGGACGTAACGGCAGACGAAATACTGCTAAGCATTTCGCCCGGCGTGCTAACGTTTCTGCCAGCCCGCCGCCTTAAAAGAGAACAATACAGGAATAGTGAACTCTAGCCACACAAAGATAACTGATTGTCCTAAACTAATAATTATAATATGTAAAATAAATAGTAATAAAATATGGAAATAATAGAATAGCAAAACTATGAACGTTCTAAATATTGAAATTCGTACATTTGATACTTAATATTTAGTATTTAATATTTGATATCCAAAGATAACTAAGTTAATAGAACACAATTCTACAAAGAGGTGTATATTCAGTGATTAGATAAGGATCATGCAGTCCTTATGAAGATATCCCAATACTCGAATCAAACTTAAAGCTCTAAGATTAAACTGTAGCGTTCGTTATTATAAGCTATGGTTGTCCGAGCAGTTAGATTATTCACAGTTATGATAACAATAATATTGGGTTATACTAAGCTACTAAAGTTGCGAGAAAAACCGCTTATTAAAAATTAATTTTCACGATGTATGATTATAGATAGGAGTGCAATAAACAGAAGTGATCTACAGAACGAGTTTAAAGTACAAAAAAATATTACTGTATAGAATGTGAGCATTTAACCCCAACTTCGTCCGATTTATTAATAACCTCGCCTGAACATCTTAGGATTTCTAATAATTCTGTACACCAGAGCTTGCAACGATATCTATCGTTAAAGGTTTAGCAGGTTTCATAATACTCCAGATAATACTGAAGGCAGTTTTTCATCTTTTAACTCCTAGATTTTTTTAGCAAGGGATGTGGATTTAGCTTTATCTCATCTAAAAGTGTAGTTATGAAAACTTAATTTAAAGGTTGAAGAAATCGAATCCACAAATATAAAAGTATTCTGGCTAGTATGAATAAGTAATATTCTTTTAGTGGATACACAATACTTTTAGTGAAGAGCATATTATTCAGAGGGCACTGAAGTTTATTTCTGGTTACATAGTTTAAATGAGGCAAAAATAGGGTTTTACGGGAAATTTGATCATTATCAATTTTTTTACACCGCCTACATTACTAAAGTCACTACTGGATTCCCCCCTTGGCACCTCCCAGGTTAGCATTGTGAGTACTGTTCAGACACCAGATAGAGAAGAATTCGAACGAGGTTACAGGTAGGGTGACTGCCCTAACCCGGACCTGGTCTGGAATGGCATTATCTCTGCTAGGAAGGGCGGAGGTGGCACAAGTGTTTATAGCATCTGTTCAAGCTCTTTACATAAGTGGTATGCAATGAACTCTCCACAGACTAGCTAGTTATCAGGCTGAAATTACCTCACTTAGGTTTACATTACTGCTAGGAATTCCAAATGAATAGAAAAGTCAATAACAAAACGATAAAGGAAGCAAGTTTAAACAACCAATGACTGTTTTAGCGTAAGGTGGAACCGAAATGATGGATAGATTGGGTGTGATTAAGAGTCAAAGAGTTGGAAGAAAAGGAGAACGAGAAGGAAAGAAAAGGAAAAGAAAAGAAAACAATTATGGTCATTCTGGGGAATGAGAGGATATGCATTCACTCAAATAATTATATCTATCTATCTATCTATCTATCTATCTATCTATCTATCTATCTATCTATCTATCTATCTATCTATCTATCTATCTATCTATCTATCTATCTTTCTCAATTTGTCTGTCTGTCTTCTGTCTGTCTGTCTGTCGT
>NW_021833526.1:22500-28443 GCF_006345805.1 Octopus sinensis | reverse complement strand
ATATATATATATATATATTATATAATATATATATATTATATAATATATATATATATATATATATATATATATATATATAATATATATAATATATTATAGATATATATATATATTATTATATATATATATATATATATATATATAATATATATATTATATATATATATATGTATATATATGTATATATATATAATATTATACGTACAGATGTTAGGGTTGTTAAATTAAATGACAAGCATTTAACTGATTGATATAAGGGCTAAATGGAAGTTGTAGAGTGAAATCCAATCGCGCAAGTATTGGCGATGTCTTCAAGTTTCGCCTCTCCAGGTTTATTCAAATACCTTCTTATCCCCCACCCCGCCGCTCCTATTCTCTCTCTAGTGACATCATTGTAACAGCAGCGAGTGCTTTCTGAACTTGTTGTAGATGAAGATGAAGTGTCGGTGTAGCTTGGTTGAGGAGGATGGACGCTGCCTGTCTGGCTTCGTCTTGGATTACACTGCATGAGGTAAAATCTTCAGCGAAACTCTTGAGATACAATGTGTTTGGAAGAACTGAGAATGAGAGTGATGCCATGCCGGCAGTTGTACGTTTGTGTGTGTGTGGTGGGGTGTATGCCTATTAGTGTGTGAGGGAGAGGGAGAAGAGGGAGGGGAGAGAGCGAGAGAGGGGAAAAGAGAAAGGGAGAGAAAGGGGGAGAATGAGAAACGGAGTGGGAGAGAGAAAAGGAGAGGGAGAGAGAATGGGAGAGGGAGATGGTGAAAGAGAGGGAGAGGAAGGTGGGATGGAGAGAAAGAATGGAGGGAGAGGGTGAAAAAACAGTGGTCAGTGGGACACGGTGTGCCAAAACGATGATACATAGATGTGGAATGTGATAGGCATCAGTTTGTCATGACAGAGAGAGAGGGAGAGAGATAGAGGAAGAGAGCGAGCGAGAGAGAGAGAGAGAAAGAGAGACGGGAGGGTGGAGAGAGGGGGAGAGAGGGGTAGAGGTGAAGCGTGAAGCTAAGAAGAAAATACAAAAAACGCATTGCATATAGGTCTATTCCATGCTAATGTAGGTATGCGTGCATGTATGCGTGTATACTTATGTGTATATGCATGTGCGAGTGTGTGCGTGTGTGCGTGCGCGTATGTGTACGCGTGTTACCGTGTCGATGACGTCATACAGCTATAGGTGAGTGAAGTCATCGGAAAGATATGACAAAGTCGCACTGCTGAAGTGGTGCAGAAAGAAAGAGCTGCATCGGTGGAGCGACCGTGGCATGCAGACATGCACGATGCAAGTGGAGACTGGGCAAGTGGCACGTGCGTCTCGGTGTGTGGGTGTAGGAGTGGCTGCATAGAGCAATGCAAATCAATATTATCGACTGTTGCCCCTCCACCACCCACACATATATTGTATATGTGCATGTGCGTGTATGTACGCATACACACACGCTCACACAACACATAAACAACACTTTTTATTATATCTCCCTTTCCCCACATTACACGTATATGCGTGTGCTTATATATATATATATATATATATATGCATGTGTGTGTGTGTGTGTGTGTCTTTGTAATACATATGTAAATGTATATATATATATATATATATATATATCTATATATATATATATCTATATATATATAGATATATATATTACATATATATACGTGTGTGTGTGTTATATATATATATGTTCATATATACCAACAGACATTAATATACATATGCATATATACTGGTCTCAAATTTTGGCACAAAATCAGCAATTTTGGGGAGGTGCTGAGTCCATTAGACCGACCCCAGTTCTCGACTGAAACTTATTTCATCGACCCCCGTATTGATGAAAGGCAAAGTCGACCACGGTAATATTGGAACTCGTGAATATTTATATACATTGATAACATGTTTTAGCATATCATGCTAAAGGTAAAAACACACCTATCATTAAAGTGGTGGTTGAGAACATACTGATTTTAAGAAGGAGAACTTTGATAGTGACTTCGAAGTTTTGGCTTACTTGCCTTCATCATACAGTGTACACACTCGCACATGCATGTTTTACATACACCCATACGCGTGTGTGTGTGTGTTTGTGTGTGTGTATACAAATGTAGGTATATGTGTATATATATATGTATATGTATATATATATACATGTGTGTATATATACATGCATATATTTACGTGTATATATATATATATACATACATGCATGAGAGAGAAAAGGAGATAGAGAAAGAAAGAAAGATAGATAGATAGATAGATAGATAGATAGATAGATAGATAGATAGATAGATAGATAGATAGATAGAGAGAGAGAGAGAGAGAGAGAGAGAGAGAGAGGTGGCAGACAGCTAGACAGGCATAGATAATAGACAGCAACAGAAATAGTGGTTTTTACAAAAGTAGATTTCCAACGAATGTTCGGCGAGCTGATATGACATCATACCAACATGTGGGGGGAAGCGGGAGATGCAAAAAGGTATTGCGATAAAAAGATGAAAGCCTCGGCTACTATGACACATTCTGACGTCATAATATGACATGTGTCACGACCAAAGTCCAGAAATGATGCAGATACGGCTTATCTCTCATTTTTTCTGTATCAACCAGTATCTACCTTTATCTGTGCAGTATTCTGTGTCCCTTCATAAACTTTCTATTCAAATATTTTATATACAGATTAATGCATAGCTTTGTGCGTATGTATGCGTGTATGTGTATGTGTATGAATATACATTCACATGCATATACACAATATACACAAATATATATACTTACACGTGTGTACACATATACATACATTTATATATATATATATATATATATATATACATACACACACTTACACATATATGCCTTGATGTAAGTATATATGTTCAAAAAGGTGAAATATACATACGCACATACAAATCTATAGTATATATGTTTACATACTTTAAAAATACGTTATGCGTGTATACACACACACACACACATATATATGTATGTATGTATGTATGCATGTATGTATGTATGTATGTATGTAGTATGTATGTATATATGTATGTATGTATGTGTGTGCATATGTGTTTGTATGCGTACCTATACGTGTGTGCACCCGTGCGTATGTGTGTGTGTGTGTGTGTCTGTTGCGTGCATGTTTGTATAGTTCACCGTTATTCATATATCTTTATTTAATCTATACAATCAACATGCAACTTCCGTACACAAATGCACGTATATCTTATCTGAAAACCGCTCCTGCGCTAAATGAAAGTTAATCCGACATTTTACTGTTTAAAATATGAAAACACATTCACCCATAGACACGTATCTCTCTGTGCGTGTGTAAATACCTCTGTGCACGTCTGTTTGTCTGTATGCATCTATGTAAGCATGTGCATATATCTGCAAGGAGTGTTCGTTATGATGAGTAGAAAGCTTCAGATATTGATTGATATTAAGTGATCAAGTTTTGTAGGCCAATATCAATGGAAGGAAGTGTTGTTGTATACGGGTTTCAGAAACCAATGGAAACATGGGTGCAGCAAAAGATAAATGTCGCGAAGATGACGGCGTATTTCAGAAGTACACTGCAACTACGTGTATCAGGTTTCGATATTACCTCATGGCACCTCACCCAAGTATTTACTACCAATGGCCTCGGTTCGAACGATACTCTGTGAGTGGAAACCCACCGCCTGTGTGGGTGGATATGTATGTGGGTTTATAAAGCTATACATGTTTATACATCTTGCCATCAGGATGCAGGACAAGATATTGCAACAACTTGGGTTTCAAGGGCTTACAGCTCTTTAATATCATCCCCTGCATGGAATAGATGTAGGTGTCTTCGAAGCAAAATTGGATCTCCCCCTGTCAAGTGTTCCGGATGAATCTGTCTCGCAACAAGAAACACAGATGAGAGCAGCAACATCAAACTTTCTTATTCGCCAAATGCCACATATCAGAAGAGGTTTAGTAAAAGTGCAGCTAAGCTAACTACGGTACTGCAGCATGGTCGCAGCACTCGAGCCGAAACTAGTAAAGAAAAGAGTATGTTTTATGTCAGATGTACGATTGCTATTGCAGAATATCAGCATCCTGTCTACTTCCAATAAATTGGTCAGTGCTCAGTGACATTGGTTTCAAATTAGGCTCAAGGACAGCAATTTTGGGGGAAGAGATAAGTCGGTTACATCGACCCAGTAGCTCAGCTGCCACTTATTTTACCGATCTCGAAACGACGAAAGACAAAGTCGACTTCGGTGGCATTTGAACCCAGAACGTAAAGGCGGACAAAATGCAACCAAGCCCTGTGTGCTTATGATTCTTATTTCTTTATTGCCCACAAGGGGCTAAACATAGAGGGGACAAACAAGGATAGACAAAGGGATTCAGTCGATTACATCGACCCCAGTGCGTAACTGGTACTTAATTTATCTACCCCGAAAGGATGAAAGGTAAAGTCGACCTCGGCGACAGACGAAATACTGCTAAGCATTTCGCCCGGCGCGCTAACGTTTCGCAGCCCTCACTGTACTAAGCAACACTACCTGATCTGATACATAGAAAAATGTAGGAAAAAGTACGATAAATACAAGATGCAGTTTATATCATTTGTGTCATATGTACGTTTCCCCAATCGCGATTATTTGCATCCTCTGCAGGGAGTGTTCCAAGTGCAATTGGATGCTGAACCAAAACAGTTCTTCATAAGAACACTTTATGCATGATTTACACAAAGCAAATGTCTATGCATTTATGCATGCATGTATGTACGTATGGTGCATGTATGTACGTATGTGTGCATATATGTATGTTTGTACTTGTATGTGTGTGCATGTGCGCATACGAGCGTACATGCATGCCTACGTGCACGCCCGCGTGTGTGCGAGTGCGTACGTGCGTATGTGAGTATTAGGTGTAGATCAAACTACGATGTGAATACGTACTGAGAAATATATAAGAAAAAGTGTGTTGGTATACCCCTACTTTAAAATAGCTTAGTAACTAAAAGTTCAGTATGAAGAATGCTAAAAGTTCAGCTGTAATGTCCAAAGAAGACTGGATTACATCATAAACAATATTTGTTTACCGTAATAAAATGTATTGCAGAAAAGAAAATTGTCAAATAATAACATTTAATAAGTGACGTGTGGAGGAATGTGTGGGAATAACGGGCTGATTGACGTGGCTTTGGAGCAATATAAGATAGTTCTGTTAGAAATGACAAAATATCACCAGTGAAATAATGTCAGTTGGATTTCAGAGAGCCCCTTGGTTCGCGCGCGTAAAGCAATAGCCATGGAAAGCCTTTGGTTGCTGTTTGTTGCGACGTTGCAAAATTACATAACACGTTTGAGTGTTTCTTTCTTGTTTTGACAATATTTCAACGTTTATGATGAGGGTTCGCTGCACACGCAATCACAAATGTATAAAAACAAACACAGATATAAATAAGTGGTGCGTGTATGTGTTTGTATGTGTGAGTGTGCGTGCACGCATGTTATGTCTTTCTCGCTCACACTCTCTTTTTATATATTTATATACATGCGCGCGCACGCACACACACACACCACACACACACACACACACACACACACAAGTGCGGGCGTGGCTGTGTAGTAAGTAGCTTGCTTACCAACACATGGTTCCAGGTTCAGTCCCATTGAGTGGCAACTCAGGCAAGTGGTTTCAACTATAGCCTCGGGCCGACCAAAGCCTTGTGAATGGATTTGGTAGACGGAAACTGCTGAAGCATATCATGTATATATATGTATGTATATATATACATGATATGCTTCATCTGTGTGTGTGTGTGTATGTGTGTGTGTGTGTGTGTGTGTGTGTGTGTGTGTGTGTGTGTGTGTGTGTGTGTGTGTGTGTGTGTGTGTTTGTCTTCCCGCCATCGAATGACAGTCGATGCTGGTGTGCTTATGTCCCCGTACATTGGCGGTTCG